>NC_060060.1:30867014-31175073 GCF_020283565.1 Trifolium pratense | reverse complement strand
TTGAAGCATATATATATATATATATATTGAATTAATTTGTGATTAACAAAGGAATTCATCCACATGTTACATGAATCATACATAGTCTTTCACAATAATAATAGGAAATAGTGATACATAGATAGAAATGAATGATTGGAATTGAAAAACAAAAACGGTGAAAGAGATGAATTGAAGACGAGAATTGAGAAATACTACTTACTAGTAATAATTAAAAGTTGAAATTTGGGTGTGAAAAGGGAAGGAATGATTGAGAACCCAGAAAAATGGGATTACGCGTGTCGTGTGTGTGTGTATTTCAACGAACACAACAACAGTAGCACCTACCTAGTACTACTAGCAGTATATTATTCTATGGAGAAACAAACAAACCATCTTCACCGTTCATTCATATTTTTGTAACAACCTCACCCTTTTTCCATGTCATCCGATTTACTTTTGTCATCCTATTTATATTTTCACGAGTCCTATAAATTTATCAAAATATCTATGTCCGCTATTTAAAGTAACAGACACTCCAAAAATACCATACCTTTTATAACGTCCGCTACTTAAGTAGCAGACGCCAATTTTCAGAAATTCTCATTTTTATAAGTTCACTACTTAAATAGCGGCAAAATAAAAAGGAAAAGGCGTAGAGCACGCGATATTTATTTTTTATTTATTTATTTATTTTATTAGCCCACACGACCCGTTGTAGTCGAGACGAGCTTAACAATATGCGGCCCAATAACAAATTGTTGGAGGGATATTCCTCACTTGTGTAGTTGAGCCAATTGAACTGAGATTTCTTCTTTTTTCGTTTTCTGGAAGTTCTCGTTCGTCCCCGAAAATTTCAAAAATATCTCCTTGCTATTTAATTAGCAAACTCAGGAGGCGCAAAATTCACGAAAAAAACTGCTCGCATCCTATGATGCGAACTAAGTTTGCAGTCCAGCGAACCTTATAAAATAAGGGCAAAGGAAGAGGAGAGATACAAAAATATTAAATATTATAAGGTTCGCATTCTAGGATGCGAACTGTTTTTTTTCCCATTTTTTGTTATTTACACACTTGCATCCTATATTATGAGGGGTATAATTAGCAGGTTGGAGGGCGCGTGCAAAATTTAAGAGGTGTGAAAAGAAGTCTTGAAATGAAGCCGTTCATTTGATAGCTCTACATATATAAGTTGATCCATTTAATTAATTCAGTGGCATCAATCTTGAGTTTTAGGTGAAAGTACACCATAAGAGTAATGGCAACAAGTACTTTACAAGCAAAGTAATGATTGGCAATAGTTACATCTCAATTGTTTAGTAATCTTTTCTACTGTTATGATTAGGGGTGGATAACGGTTCGGGTCGGGCAGGTTCGGGCTCAAAACCCCGATCCGACCCAATTCGCGGGTGGAATATACTGACCCAATTCGACCCTTTTCTTCATCCGGATTCAGCGGGTTTCGGGTCTTACGGTTTACGGGTTCACAGATGGGTACCCATGGGTAACATCTCTCAACCAAAATTTTATTTTTTTACAAACAAAAGTCTTACACAGATCAAAACCAGAAAATAAAAGCCTTAGATTCATAATATAAAATGAGAAAACTTAATTCATAACAAAAATAAGTAAAAATCTAAGGTTAAAGAAGAAGAAGATGAGAAAAAAGATGGAGAAGACTTGACTTTATCTTATCTTGGGTGGTGAGAGAAGGGCCAATGGCGGTGGAGAAGAAGGAATGAAGGAGAAGGAGATGAGTCACTGAGTCTACTATTACAACCTTCTTTTTATAATAATAATAATAATAATAATAATAATAATAATAATAATAATAATAATAAAAAACTTAATAGTATACTTTTTTACGGTAATAGCTAGTATTGATATGCATTAAATAAATATTATCCTAGTCCTATTATAGTAAAAGAAATTTATTACGTGGATGCATCATGTCCAGCTATTTCCATATGTCAAGTCAAAATTGAAAGCATTCATTACTTACTTTAAAAAAATATATTAAATACTAGACTATACAGACAAACACAGGAATAGGTCTAATTCACTGACATGAGATAAGAATATTCGGGTTGGTTCGGACACCGATGGGTGTAATTTAAAAAACCGAACCCGACCAAGTGAACCCATTTTAAACTGTTTTTTTCGTTTTTTGAACCCGAAGTCCATTTAAAACCGACCCATGGCATAAAAAACCGTTCGGGTGAACCGGTTTGGTTCGGTCCAGCGGGTCTTGTCCACCCCTAGTTATGATGACATACATTAAATGGTGGCCTCCGGAAAGTAGGGTAGATTAAGTTGAAAGTTGATGGTACTTCTAAGGAAGACGAGGTTGTGGCTGTTTAATTGGATATTCAAATGGTGATTGAATTCGTGGTTTCTCAAAATTTGTAGGAGTATGTAGTGCATTTACGGCAGAGTTATTGAGTTATTGGGGGTGTTTGAAGGTTTGACCTAATAACTCATGCTCAGGATAATTGAAGAATTGAGCTTCGTATAGACTCTAATGTTGTAGTTAACACGTTAAAAATTAAAATTTTCATCCATTGGTATTGTTGTTGATTGTCGTTTGGTGTAACATATTATTAATTCAATTGTTAGAAACGGAGTCAGAGATTCGTGTGTGTCATTCGTATCTCAGATATTATCTAATGTTGTAAGACTTTTTTTTTTTTTTACCAAAACAAACTTAAACTCGTAATAAATCAAAAAGTACACAATAATAATTTCAACATATAGTGATTGGCCTAAGAACCTTGCCATGAGCAACCATGTCTAGTTGTGTTACAAATTTGATCTCAAAGTTATGCACTTTTGGTATGACCAGACCACTGCTGAAGGACTACCTCGTATGCAGTTTTCTATTTCAAATCAAATGATTGATGACAACTTGTACAAGATGTTGAGTCCCAAAAAGGAATTAACGAAGATGTTTGTATAAGTCAATGCAGCTTATAAGACTTTGTCAAATCTAAAGCTAAAAGCAGATTATGACTATGAAATTGGTTTGGGTTTGAGAACAAGTAGGTGGATGGAACAAGTGGTTGAGTAGAGTTGAATTAAAGGTCCCATACACATTACACGTCATCTGCACGTAACCTTAGAGACTAATTTTCTCGAGGTAGCTGAGATTCATTTAAGGGGTTGGTCACTCTCAACAAATATTTTTCCATACGTATGGTCGGAGATTGAACCGAGAACTAAATGATTAAGGAGTCCAAGTATCTACCACTTATATCACTATGTTGGTTCTCTTTTGTTTTATTTATTTCATATGATTATCATTACATTCTTCAGCTAATATAAAATCAAACTGCATTGACCGCAGGAAATCCAAATCCTTTAATTAATAAGAGTTGTGCTGGACAAAAAACAAAGAGGAGGAGAGAAGGGAGAAAATATCAAGTTTACAAGTCATCTATATAGTTCTGTTAATTAATTTAGTTGTATGTGTAGGCCATGATATCAACTATATAGTAAACAACATTAACTCTGAAAAATTGTTTATTTATTAATAATATCCACTTCCATTATGTATAACTCAATTAATTCATGAAGTCAATGTTTTCTCTTTTATTTTTAATTGTTTTTTCTCCAATCATAGACTATATATAATTCACAAAAGAATATTATTACTATTATTATAGCTTCCACACCATAAGATAAAAAAAATGCATTATATAAGATACTGTAATCAACATAGAAAACACATTTATTTCTTTCTATACATACATCACATCATCAATTTCAACTAGAAATAAATGAAAATCAAACAAAAACTACTACAATAAACAAATCTATATGCCCTTTCATTGTTCCTAAGAGCTCTGTTAACATCTTCACACACACACACACGTTTTCTGCATATTTGATTTAAACACACTTCAATTGGAAATAGTTACTGTTATTCATTAATTTGTAGCCTTTGGAACAAAAGTTGAAACAGCATCACCTACTGTTAGAAATATTTTATCTTCTCCGATTAAGCCTGTTAACTTTGATGCATGGAACTTCTCAATTACAATTGGTCCCGGATTCGCCACGAGAAGCTGTTAAGAAAGATCACAAACATGAACAATCATTTAGTACAAGTTGAAGTTGTTTTATACATTATAATAATATCATTATAGATGAATTTCTTGGCACACAAGCAATTCATTTGACTAATTGAATTATGTGATTGTTTAGTACCTGAACATCCTTTTTCTTGAGGCTCTTAAGTAAATCTTCAAAAGCATGGATGCCACTAGTGTCAATATCAGTAACAGCTGCAATAACATAGTTGCTAAATTAGTAAATTCAATTATTAAAATCAATTATGAAAAAGCGAATGAAAATATTTCATTAAAAGCCTTACGTGACATTTCAACGATGAGATATTGTATACTTGGATATTCACTTGATGTTCTTAGAATCTCTTCATCAGTAAGCCACTTCAATATTCTGTAAATTGTGTTTGAATCATTCATCAGCCTCAATTTCAACCATGATCTAGGAGTGTGTACAAATTTTGAAAAGACATACCTGTCCTTGATGTAGTTGGAATTTGAAAAGTAGATTGCAGAATCAACCCTGACAATCAGCATGCCAGGAATTTGTGCTGCTTTGGGATATTGCAGGACGTTCCTATAAACCGTTGTACCGGGAAGCTTCCCAAGTACTGCGGTCTTAGGCCTGGTCACTTGTAGAAGGATTTTGGTAAAAGATATTGCTACCTGCATGCATAAACAAGGCTAAGTAAATGCTAAATAATCGATGATGCTAAATGAAAGAAGAAACGGTCTGGATATTTTCATTACCGCGATTAGAAGACCAATCTCAACACTTTTGAAGATGACACCAAAGAAGGCTCCCATGCAAGCTAGGAAATCAAATTTGTCAATCTTCCAAAGAAGAATAGCAGCTTTAATGTCAATCAGGTTCAACACAGCAGCTATGATAATCGAGGCAAGCACTGCATTTGGAGTGTACTTGAATAGTGGTGTAATCACTAACAGTGTTAACAATAACACAAAGGACATAACTATGTTTGATACAGCAGTTTTACAACCAGCCATATAGTTCACAGCCGAGCGAGAAAATGATCCTGCATAAAGATCAGAAACAAACACTCATTAAGATAACAATAATAATTAGGTAAAGACTATAAAACAATATATTTACAGGGACGAAAAACATATTTAATCTTAAACTCAATTAGTCCTTTCTATGGTACCTGTAGCAACATAACAAGATGTCATGGAACCAATAACATTCATTGTTCCTAGTGCCACCATTTCTCTGTTACCATCAATTGAGTAGTCTTTCATAGCAGCAAATGTTCTTGCAATGGCCACAGCTTCCTATAAATTTATAGAAAAATTGGCTCAAAATGTGCTATATATGTTTATGAAACAAAAAGGGTGAGGAATTTTTGATAAATTTGCTTACCGTGAGTGCTACCATACCAGAAATCAAACCAATCCTAATACCAGCAGTAAAATAATTTCCACTGAAATATATTTCACTAGCAGATGCTGGATTCACACCCTTTTTAATATGTCTCACCTGAAATAGCATAGTTTTTAGTCTTAACTGTACTTCATTTTTCTTTGAAACTATATTCAAGAAATTTTTAAAATTTTTCTTGCTACTTACAATTGCTACTCCTTTCTTGTCTGCCCTTGTAATGTAGACACAAAAAGTAGACACTATAACACATATCATAGGAGATATTGCAGCCACCCAAAACAGGTTCTTTTTCTTCTTAGCCTGTTCATTACAATATAATAATAATAATAGTCATATATAAAGTTTCAATAAATATTAAAAGGAAATGAATAGAGGAAAGGAAAATGGTTGATATTCTTACGATATATTTGGTTGTAAGAAGGAAAGCCAAGAATGATAGTCCAATTAATATTGTCTCCCAATTCCACTGTAACCATTAGAACAAGTATTTGTTAGTTACCCTTATTTTACTTTTTCATAATTCAAATAGAGTTTAATTTTGATACACTGTCAGCAAATCACAACCAATCATATGTCTTACCCCATGGTGTGCGACACTAAAAACGGATCTCATGACAGAAATAATATCAGTTTTGGTAGTGAAGTTCTTTATGCCAAGAAGACCTTTAAGTTGTTGGAGTGCAATAGTAATGGCAGCTCCACCCATGAATCCAACAATTGCAGCATGAGATAGGAAATCAATCAAGAAACCAAGCCTGCAAAATTCACATCATGGATTGTAACACAAGCAACACAAGACAAGAATGATTTTAGTAGCCATTCAATTTCAATGATACTACTGAAGTCTGTTACCTTAAAAGTCCAAGTGCCATTTGAGTAACTCCTGCAAAGAAAGTTGCAGTAAATGCGAGACGAAGGTATTCAGGACTTTTGGTGTCTTTGATCTCATCTGAAAGCAAGGTGCCAAGCAAGAGGGACACAACAGCTACTGGTCCTATGGCAATATCCCTTGAACTTCCCATGAAAGCATACACAAGAGGTGCAACAAAACTAGTATCTGTAACAACAGTGACAAAAAACTAAGTCAGAAAGGATATATATATAAACTAACATGTCAAAATTGCTTATAGTATAATCCAAGATATGCTTACAAAGTCCATATTGAGGCTCCAAATGTGCAAGCTTTGCATATGCAATATCCTGTTATGCAGTACACATTTTAAAGGGTTATCATCCAAAAACACAACCAATAATAAAAGTATCATGACAACATCATTATACTTATAAATAAGGCTTTAATAAGTAAATGGTACTGGAAATATCAAGAGTTTTGATTTTAGTCCCGTAAAAGTATTTGTTTTTAAAAAAATCGATATCTAGCTCAAGGACCGATTAATCCAAGAGGTCCAATCCCACCGTCCACTTGTAGGGCCCCATTTAAAGCTAAAGTTTTTGCTCTGTATAGACTAGCCCACTCAAATTGACACCAAAGGAAATCAAACCTAAAACTTTGAGATGAGTAAACTCCAAGGTCTCAAGTCAACATAACTAGGCCAATCCAAATGGATTCTGTAAAAATATTTTTTTTGTTCATAGTCCTTGGTGTTTTGTTTAGTCTCAGACCAGCAGAGACTAAACAAAACACCAAAGTTTAAAAAAAAATTGTATATTTGCAACAACTAAAAACAAAGGCAAACTTTTTACATAGGCATAAAAAAAGAAATGGTATATTTGTAGTTATTAAAAACATATTTAAACCTTGATTAAAAAAAACATATTTAAACCAAGTTTATTAACTATGCATCAACATGGTTTAAAAGTTTAACACAAAAATCTAATAATATTATTTCCTGAGATATCTTTGTGCTTACTGACCTGAGGAATGCAAAGACTAGCAATGGTGAGTCCAGAAATCAAATCACCCTTAAAACTTTTAAGGTTATAACCTCTTGCCCAATCAAAAATTGGAAAAACAGATTGTAATCCAAGAACAAACTTTCTTGATCCCTTTTGGTCCTTAAACTTGGCAAAAGGGTCATCAGAGAAGAAAGTTTCATTGAAATTATGTTTGAAATCTTGGAAAAGTGTCTGCCTAGGAGGACTTGCAACTTTGTGAATATGTGGAAGAACATCAGCACCATGTCTACGTGAAGTTGGATTGCTATTTATTTCCTCTGTATCTATGGCTCTTGCCACAGCTCCATCACTAAAAACCTGACTCATTTTGATTAATCACCTGCAAAAAAAACCATACACTAATTAATCATATTCATAAATTCATGTATTATAAATACAAAGTATATAGCTTTTGTTGTAATGTAGTAGTGAAGTCTATTTATGTTAAAGTCAACTGATTAGATGCATGGTCACATTATGTCATGTGAAGTTTAGCTTAAAAAATGAATCAATTGTGAAATATAATTGAATCATAAATGTGAAAGTAACATACCAAGTGATGTTACAAGAGAGGATATGATCCTTAACTTGTTTTTCTCTTGTGACCAAACTAAGCTATGCTATATATAGAGTTAGAAATGTGAATGGTTGAAAATATATAATGTTATTATTATATGAGTTGTATTGTACATTTGTTCGAGATATGACACATACAAGGCTTCATGATCATAATTACTATAATTCTATTAATTAATTGATCCAAGTGTGTCAAAAAAATAATTTGATCCAAGTCAACCATTATATAAACGTCAAGTTGTTCTAAGACAATACATATTTTTTCTGTTACCTTTAATTTTTATTTTATTATAAAAATTTAAAAAAAATACCATTTTTAGATTTTTGCTCTAACCTCACAAATTTAACTCTTTTAAGGTGGGAATTGGCATTTTTTTTAATGAAGGACAATTTCGTAAACAAACTCATAATTTCTCTTTTCCATACAACATTAATTACATTTATTAATTTGTGTAATTTGTCCAAAATGACTTACATTTTGGAACGGATGGAGTAGAAGATTCACAGGTTCTGGTGCTAGGAAGACAAAAATGTCAACGCAGGTTAATTGTCAAAACATGTTTTCTCATGTTTGGCCACCTTGCTTGAAACGACTTTGAGGACTGCTTGTCCCACACTAAAATCCCCAGTGTCTGCTAGACCTATGAGTGGGGAAACTTCAGTCAAGTCTACACAAGCATGTTTTCCTCATTCTCATCCATGCACCAGAATATCCGCTGGTCAGAGTGTCGATCTTACTCTTGTGGGTTAGTAAGAAGTTCACATGCCCCTCTTTCTTCGCATATATTTTTGCATGTCTAAAAATATCAAAAAGAACATCGCTAACCAGATCATGCATGTATTTGAAGTCTGAAAACTCCCTAAATGAGTTACTTTCTCCTCAAAAATATCCAGGCATACACGCTTTAATTTATGACAGACAGATCAAAAAAATATTCAATAGCTTTGCTTTATAATTAGTTCTCTGTACACCCCCTAAAGTTTGGTGCATGAAAAAAACGAGTGACTCGATAACTATGTTATGTTGTGATATTGTGTTAGGACTTAAATCTTTTCGTGGCTAAAAATTTCATGTTAATGAGTTAAACTCATCAAAATTGTTATAACTGAGAAATTTAATACCTCAAGTTTAAAAAACAGCGTATAATATAAAGATTGTCAAACTTTTTCTTCTTTTTTTTTTTTTTGTGGTTTAATTTAGGCAAACATTTCTAGTTAATGTGAGGATTGGATATTTTGCAATAGTAATTTTTTTGTTTCTATTTTTCCAATTTTATATAAAAGTAAAAGTAATAACTTGCATGTTATTTATATCCTTATATACAAATTTTTAACAATAAACTCAAAGTCAAATATTTGATAATAAAGATTAAAAATGTCTAAGTAGTAAGGATTTTTATCCCCTTAAGCATATAGTCAGAGATTCAATTTCTGGTCTATGCGTACGGAGAAAATTCGTTTGGAATGGAAAAACTCACCTTGTGTGCCCCACAGGTTCCCCAACAGAGATTAGTCATTGCTAACGGTGGTGGAAACTTCATACCAATATCATGGTAACCAAAACAAATTAAAAATGAAAATAAAATTTATTTTCCAAACAAAGCATATTTTATGATTTTGTAATTTTCCTAGTGGTTGGGGAAAAGTCAGGGACGGATTCAAAGGGGGCAGTGGCCAAGGCCCCCCCCCTCCCCCTCATATATGTATATAATATACGTATTATTATGTCTCGATTATCTATCTATAACATTTTAGTTTAGTATTATGAATTATACTATGGTAAAAATAAATGACTAAAATAAAATATATTGGTCCTTAAATATATGAAATATTAATTGTCAAATAAAGTGTATTGAAATTACAAAATATTCTCAAATATGTCTATTATTAGTAATTTTTGGACAAACTGACTAACATAAAACATATTTGAGAATCAAACTAACAAAGGAAAGATAAATTTGAAAATCAAAATGACTAACAAAAAATATGTTTAAGACTCAAAATAATTGTTCTTATTTCCGGCCTCCCGTGCAATAAGTTTCTGGATCCATCCCCGGGAAAAGTGATCAGTTGACATTGTGTAATTGTATAAAAACGCGATTATATGATAAAAAAAGTCTTAAAATATTGGAATTTTCATTTCAGATGAAAGCTATGAATTGTAGACTAACAATGACACCTGGATAAGCTTGATTATTGACCAAAAACTATCAATTTGGTATTTACAAACAGTGTTCTCTGGATATTTTTTTTTCTTCTAGTATGTCAACGTGGGCCATTTTATGGAATACTATTCTAGTTTCATATGTAAGCAAAAAAAAAATACTACCTTTTAAGAAAGTAGGTTAAGTGTATTAATTGAGGAGAAAAAACATCTTATTTTCAAGGAGAATGTTAACTTGTGCTCTTAAGGCACATGTTAAGGAAGCAAAAATAGAAATTATTAAATGCTAATTTGTGTATTTTGACTTTTGAAGCATTAAATTTCTTATATCATTAAATGATGAATTTCTATTTTGATATATCTTAACATGTACCCTTAGGGCACATATTAACAAGACCCTATTTTCAATTATGTCCTTCTTGGAAATTGTAGAACATTGCATTAATTGGTTGAATCAATATTAATTTAAGGATAAAATTGGAATAATGGCACAAAACATAATGATTGAAGTAAACTTTTGCTTATATTTAAGACTTTTAATTTTTTTATTTTGTTGCTTACGTTTGAGACCAGAGAGAGTATATGTTTTATAGGCTTGCATCCAAAAATTCCCTAATTAATAGATTTAGACCTCTGTTAAAAAAAATTAGACCTATACAGTTGATGAAAATTTTCTATATTAGAACTATTTAGAAGCATAATATTAATTAAATGCATCAAATATAATATTAATATATATAATATAATTAATAATTTTATGTTGGTGGCAAGGATTCAGAATCCTAAAGGATTCACAACTATGATTCTAGCCTTGGTTACCATTTTATATTATAATTTATATTATAATGACATGTCAATGACATGCCAATAAATATATACAAAAAGTGTGTGTGCCAACAGGTAACAAGTAGAGAATAAAAAAAGTGATTTTTCTTTTTGGGTTTCTCTAATATGAAACTCACAAAAATGGTACAAAGATGAAATTTTATCAATGTTAGCGAAAAATAAATTTTATAATAATAATAATAATAATAAATAAACAAATATAATACTCCCTCCGTCCTATATATATTATAAGGAAAAAAAATCACCTTTTTTTTGTCCCATATTATAAGCAAAAAACTAACTTTTACCATTTTCAATGTTTATTTTTACTTATTCTCATAAAATTAAATGCAAATTGCATTCAATTTACTCTATCTTCTTTTTCTCATAATCAATAACCAATAAAAATTCTTTTTACATCTTACAATGAAACTTATTTCAAGCAAAACACAAAAAATCATACTTCAAATTATTAGATTTTACAAGAAAATTCTTTTTGCATTTAATTGGGTATTTTCTAAGGACATTCTATGAACTATGCACTAGCCACTAGGTGGTTCTCAAGGAAGAGATGTCGGTCACAATGAACACGCTAATACCAAGTATTTTTGTAGGTAGAATTTCCTTAAACAACACTTTCACAGTGGTATATATTCTGATATTTGATCAACTATATAAGATGTGTGAACTCACACTTAATAGGAGATTGTTGAGTTTCAAGTGTGATTTCAGGCGTGAGTGGTTAAGTTACACATCGATTATAAATAAAAATAATGTTAAATTTATAAGAGAGATTCATTAACCTAATGCCTTAAGGATTTTGATAGAAATATGACGTCTCACTCTATTTTGTTCCCGAAGCATTTGACCCGATATTTCTCCCGAATTTCCCCGAACTTCGCAACAAATATATTATAAATTAAACTCAAGATTCCTTCACCTCGATGAGTTTGATATTTTTTTAAAAACAGATAAAAATTCTGATATTAAAAAAATAAAGTGGTGGTCATGTACACTAACATGCACGTCTTCGTTAAACATGGATCATATAAAAAATGAAAATTTAAAGCTATATCGTAATATCATACATTTTTTTGGTCTTTTTCTTCACTTAAAATTTGACACATCAATAATTTTTTACCATACATTTTATGTTTTATTTTTAGTGTTAATTTGTTAAAAAGGTAACATGAAAAAAATATATTAGTCAGCTTAGCTAATTGTTTTCTTTCTTTTTTTCTCCTTTCCTTTGCCATCAATGTAACCACAAAAAAGCTGTTCCTATATTTACTGGTCCCCCACAGTCTACATCAAGGTTCAAGAATCAACAGCTAGGAATAAAAATCAGAAATGAAAACTATTGAAAAATACTAGTAATAGTAATAATTAATTAAAACCGATATTCTTGAAAAGGGAAAAAGATATGTTTAATTTCTATGAATAGTGGCAGTAATGCGTCTAAGTTCATTGAGGTTTGAAAGCGTTGAATTTATATGTTTGTGCCACAGCATGTACTAGGTGGAGTGCTGTAAATAGAAAGCTAATTTTTAATGTTGGAATTGTACGTCACAATAAATTAATTAATTAAATCTGGTTTTGCTTGCTAATTGATTCATTAAATTAAGCTATACTATACTATATACTATATTCCTATTCATTTTAGTTGACTGTAGACATGGTTGGCTGTAGTGGAGAGCAATTTTTATGTGAGTTCATAATTCATTAGTTGAGAATGGATTATTGAATACTTCATCCGAACATAAATATAAGAAAAAATAATTGTTTACGTGGTGTTTAAGAAATTTAGTTAAGTGTAGTTAATTTTATTGATTTAATGCAAAACATGAGTTAACTTTACTATATTACCCTTTGAAAAGTGATTTATGCCTTGAAAATTACATAAACTTTTGAAAAGTGAAATGATTAAATAAGAGTATATTAGGAATAATAGTATTAATTAGTTTAAAGTAATAGTTGACTTTTGCTTATACTTGTGTCCAAAATTTGAAGTTTTTTTTTCCTATACAGTATTTGTGTTGGGAGGGAGTATATTTTTGGGAATTATTAAATTAAATATATTTAACATTATTGCATATATGGTAAATCATTGATAGTTATTTAACTATATGTACTTCACAATTTCAATTTTTGTGTGTCAATATCTACAGCCGTAAAACAACAGAATCATGAGAGAACAAATTTACATTTGAAATTCTGTTTCTGTTTATAATACAGAGTTTCTATTTTTCTTATAGTTTTTTTTTTTACAATATTTGAAATTCTGCGTCACAATATTTTTTTATTTTTCATAAACTAAGCTAAAAAATAAATCAATTCAAATGAACTTTTAATATTTTTTGCAATGAAGTACAATTAGTACTCTAAGCACCCAAACCCGAGCACCAACCAAAATTAACTAAGCAAGCAATCTATTAGGTTTAAGAACCATTCATAAAGCATACCGGGTGTGCCCAATTTCTTAGCTGAGAACCACCACCAAGAAAGGCTCTTAATACGATCAACTGCTTCTAGCACCGAAGCTTGCTTATCAACAAATATATTGTCATTCCTCTCCTTCCAAATCACCCAAATCATCGAATGCCACAAAAGCAAAAGCCATTTACCACCTTTTTAAGTTCTAATAAGAGAGCAAAATCTTTGGAGAAGTACTAACAAATCTCCCAAAAGAAATACACCACATCAAGCCATTTAAAAATTTTATACCAAATCGACCTGGAGAAAGGGCATTTAGCAAAAAGTTGTTCTTCTATTTCGATAGCTTGCCGACACCACCCACAAAAAGGTTTTGTTACTCAAATTATGCTTAGTTGGAAGACGACCACGAAGCAATTGCCAAAAGAAGGTAAATCACCTTCATTGAAGCAAAACTCTCCCACAATCTAGCAAACCACTTCCCCTTGTCACCCTCCCACTCCACAAGTTGTACACTTTTCCTCAATAAAAAAATAGAGAGTTGGGTCATGTTAACTTGTGTCCTAAGACCACATGTTAAGCTATCTAAAAATAAAAATATAGTATTTAATGATACAAAGAATTTAATGGTTAGAGAATTGAATACAACACAAGTTCAATAAATATTTTTCACATTTATCTTCTTAACATGTATCTTAAGGGCACAAGTTAACATTATCCTTTTGCTAATATTTGTTTACGCAATAAATAAAGATTCTGCTTATAAAAAACTCAAAAAACAATGCATCTTTTTGCAAAACGGTTTATAATTTATAGGGAAAAACTAAAATGTGATATAAGGGCACATGTTAGTGATTCAAAAAAAAAATATTTTATCATAATTAATGTATTTACTTTACTTTTTAAACTTGATCACAAATTAATTACACAAAATTTAAGAGAATATTTCTATGTGACTATTGACTATAATTTTTAATTAAACCACTAAATTTGATCAAGTAGTGAGAGTGTTTGGGTAGTATGCTCTAATTTTGGGTTTGATCCCCAGTTCATTATAAAAAAAAAAAAATACTAATCAAGATAAGAGTTAAAAATGACTTCTATAATAGAGTTAATGGTTTTCCCCAATAATATTAAACATTGTGATCTTTTAGAGAAGGCACATTTTTTTTTTTGTGTCAGAGAAGGCACATTTGGATAATCCAATAACCTCTAGATTTATTTTTATCAGGACCAATCCAATAAATCTAAAAGTATAAAACAAAATTTAAAACGAGATCCTTTATAAAAATTATTAATAAAAAGTTGGAGGCTTTTAAAAATGAATTTTTCTCTTTCCATCCCCATGTTTCTTTTCTATTTCTCGTTTTTCCATTTTTGCCTTGTTAAAAATTTCGGAACGTGCTTTCTGAAATTTTTCTAGTTCAAATTCGGAAAAATTAGAAAAATATATTTCGAAATTTATTTTCAAGGCAAAAAAAATCGGAAAACACGTTCCGAAATATTTATTCAAGGGCAAAAATTAAAACGTAGGGGGGTGGGAAGAGAAAATATCTTTAAAAATTATGAGGACTTGGGCTGGCCCTGCTATTTTTTATTGTCCATTTCAAAAAAAAGATGTTTTCTCTTTGGGCCCCCCATGTATTTTTTATACCACAAATATTCTAATTTTGCCCTTGATAAAAACTTCGGTTCGCAGAAATCAAAGTTTTTTCTAGTTCAAATTCATGAAAATTTCGGTTAACAGAAACCGAAGTTTTTATTGAAGGGCAAAAAAGTAAAATTCAGAGGGTGAAAAAGAACCATGGGGGGCCTAAAGAGAAAATAAAAAAAAAAACCTTTATAACCCAAGATCATTGATTCATGGATCACAATAAGCAATATCAGAAAAAATTCCTCATACTCCTATATTTATATCTTCACCCCTACAAATTAATTTTTTTTCCAATTTACCTTTTTATTATTTGACATCACCCCCCACAAAGCTAAAATTGAAAACCGGATCATTGAAAAATGTTTTCTGGAATAAAACCCACGGGAGCATTAAAGAAAAAGTTCTGGAATGGAATTCAATGAAGGGTTTCATTTCGGAAAACTTTTCTCAATAATTCCAATTTGTAATTTTAACTTTGTGGGAATGATGTCAAATAATAAAAGGTAAAATTAGAAAGAAAAAAAAAAATAGCTTTTAGGGGGTGAAGGTAGGAATTTATTTTGCAATATCATTGTTTGGAAGGAACTATAAGGAATGCGATTTGGTTAAAGTAGAAAACCTTGAGAAAAGTATATTATAAATAAGGGTCATGCTAACCGGTGCCCCCGGGGCACTGGTTAAAGAAACCAAAATTAGAAAGTTTTGAAAAGAAAATAACACTTTTTAAACTTTCGAGAAGTTGACTGCACAAATTCCAATGTCAAATTACTATTTTTGCATCCTTAACTAGTGCCCCGGGGGCACTGTTTAGCATTTTCCTATAAATAAAAGGGAATTCGTTAAAAAAAAAGTATAAATCTTCCGATCACTAAGTGTTGAAATTTGATCTTCGTGCAAATTTTTAAAGAAATATTATTACTCTTTAAGTCCCTTTATATGCTCACATGCCCCAAAAATTGTTCTTCATATTGAGGGGTCTTTGAACATAGGAGCATTGCAGAGGAGCTAAATAGCAATTTTCTTTTCAGTCTCCAAAAATGGTGCAACAAATAATGGTAAATATAGGTTAAGAAAACATATAGCTTCAGCTTTGAAAAATTTGTAAAAAGCCCTTATAAAGATCCAATTACTCATAGCACGCGTAAAATAAGAAATATATGACTGCTAAAATATTTTCTTTTCAACATTCTTTCTAACTTTATAATCGGTTGAAATCAATGTGAGTCCCTCACTTTAACTCAGTTAGAGTATTAGAGAAAATCTTAATAAAAGAGAGTTGGTTGCTATTGCAATAAATAATATTCCAAAAATATCCCCTGTAACTGCGATCGGGAGGAGGCTGGAATCACTTAATGTCATAACTGACTTCCGAACCAGATTAAACTTGTGGTGAAAGCAAAAAAAAAAAATTCCAAAAATAAAACCGTGCATGGCAAGATATATTTTTAACCTTTCTCATTGGAATTGGTTTTATCATAGGTAAAAAACAAGTTCAAGGGTCATATTCTCTCTTGTAATATCACTTGGTTTTTTTTAACATCACTTGGTAATTACCTTGTCATATTGGAATTGGCACTTTCACAATGTCACTGTTTGAATATTCAATTATATTCTTTATCTAACAATAATTAAACGGGGATTCCAATACGATTCCTTTTAATTTTAAGCTAAACTTCTCAATATGACAAAATGTAACTATGCATGCAGCTATCGGTTGACTCTTAAAATAGATTCTCATGCTAAATTACAAAAGCTACTTTCTGTTTCTGAATAATTCATGATTATTGTATAATTTTTTTGCAGGCTATTAATTAAACAAGTTTTTGTATGATTTTCATGAAACAAGTTTTTAGTGATTATTGTATGGTTTTTCATAGCAATGTCCATGGAGGAAATAAAAAGCAATCCTTCTTCACGTAAACATGGTGATGATATTCTTCCAAATATTCACAAAGTTGCAAGTCCTCCTAAGCAAACACTTTTCCAAGATTTCAAACATAATTTCAATGAAACTTTTTTCTCTGATGACCCTTTTGCCAAGTTTAAGAATCAAACAGTATCAAGAAAGTTTGTTCTTGGATTACAATCGGTTTTTCCAATTTTTGATTGGGGAAGAGGTTATAACCTTAAAAGTTTTAAGGGTGATTTGATTGCTGGACTCACCATTGCTAGTCTTTGCATTCCTCAGGTAGATATTTGTACAGATATTTCGTGAAATAATACTCCCTTATAAGAAAAAATTTACTTTTTAAATTCATAGAATGTTACGTATCTGCTCTATTATAGACCAGATACATCAAACATTCTATGAATCTAAAAAGTAAACTTCTTGTAATAAGGACCGAGGGAGTATTATATTATGACATGTTACGCTGTGAGATTTGATTAGATGTCTGTGTAAATGTGAATGCATAACAGGATATTGCATATGCAAGTCTTGCACATTTGGATCCACATTATGGACTATGTAAGAATCTTGGTTTATTCTATAAGTAATTTTCACATGTTAATTAATTTTATAAAGCGAATTTTCATCTGTTTGTCAATGTTGTTATAGATACTAGTTTTGTTGCACCTCTTGTGTATGCTTTCATGGGAAGTTCAAGAGATATTGCTATAGGACCAGTAGCTGTTGTGTCCCTCTTGCTTGGAACTTTGCTTACAGATGAGATCAGTGATTACAAAAGTCCCGAATACCTGCGTCTCTTATTTACTGCAACTTTCTTTGCAGGAATCACACAAATGGCACTTGGAATTTTAAGGTAGAGACTTCAGTAGTGTCATTGAATTTGAATTGCTAGTAAAGTCATTCATGTCTTGTTTGTGTTACAATCCATGATGATGTGAACTTTGCAGGCTTGGTTTCTTGATTGATTTTCTATCTCATGCTGCAATTGTTGGATTCATGGGTGGAGCTGCCATTACTATTGCACTTCAACAGCTTAAAGGTCTTCTTGGCATAAAGCACTTCACTACAAAAACTGATATTATTTCTGTCATGAAATCCGTTTTTAGTGCCGCCCACCATGGGGTAAGACATATATCATTGGTTTGTGATTTGCTGACAATGTAAAACTTTTTACGCTGACGGTGTATCAAAATTAAACTCTGTTATATATATGAATTATGAAAAAGTAAAATAAGGCTAATTAACAAAAACTTGTTTTAATCTTTGCTTATAGTGGAATTGGGAGACAATATTAATTGGAGTATCATTCTTGGCTTTCCTTCTTACAACCAAATATATTGTAAGAATATCAACAATAATTTTCCTTCCTCTATTCATTTCCATTTAATATTTATGGAACCTATATAAATATGACTATTATGTGTATTCAATTCTATGATGTGAATGAGAATAGGCTAAGAAGAACAAGAAACTCTTTTGGGTGGCTGCAATATCTCCTATGATATGTGTTATAGTGTCTACTTTTTGTGTCTACATTACAAGGGCAGACAAAAAAGGAGTAGCAATTGTAAGTAGCAATTTTCTTTTATAAAAATTGATTGAATATAGTTTCAAACAAAATAAAGCAGTGTTTTAAGACTCAAAAGTATTATGCTATTAATTTCAGGTGAAATATATTAAAAGGCGTGTGAATCCAGTATCTGCTAGTGATATATATTTCAGTGGAAATTATTTAAGTGCTGGTATTAGAATTGGTGTGATTGCTGGTATGGTAGCACTCACGGTAAGCAAATTTTTCGAACAAATTATTGAGCAAAAATGTATAGGACATTTTGAACCAATTTATTTATTTTATTTTTGAAATTTTTTAGGAAGCTGTGGCCATTGGAAGAACATTTGCTGCTATGAAAGACTATTCAATTGATGGTAACAGAGAAATGGTGGCGCTAGGAACAATGAATGTTATTGGTTCCATGACATCTTGTTATGTTGCTACAGGTACCATAGAAAGGACTAATTGAGTACAAGATTAAATATGCTTTTCGTCCCTGTAAATATATCGTTTTATAGTCTTTACCTATTACTGTTATCTTAATGAGTGTTTGTTTCTGATCTTTATGCAGGATCATTTTCGCGCTCAGCTGTGAACTACATGGCTGGTTGTAAAACTGCAGTATCAAACATAGTTATGTCCTTTGTGTTGTTGTTAACCTTGTTACTGATTACACCACTATTCAAGTACACTCCGAATGCAGTGCTTGCCTCAATTATCATAGCTGCTGTGTTGAACCTGATTGACATTAAAGCAGCTATTCTTCTTTGGAAGATTGACAAATTTGATTTTCTAGCATGCATGGGAGCCTTCTTTGGTGTCGTCTTCCATAGTGTTGAGATTGGCCTTCTAATCGCGGTAATTAATATAACAAGACACCATTTCTCTTATACTTGCAAACTAGTAGCATCATGTTTTCAAAACATGGATAGGACCACAATCACTTTAGAAACCGCAACTGCAGTTGAACTTGAAAATCTTGTTTTTCACACAGGTGGCAATATCTTTCGCGAAAATCCTTTTACAAGTCACAAGGCCAAGGACTGTAGTACTTGGGAAGCTATCAGGGACAACTGTTTATAGGAACATCCTGCAATATCCTAAAGCAGAACAGATTCCTGGCATGCTGATTGTCAGGGTTGATTCTGCAATCTACTTTTCAAATTCCAACTACATTAAGGAAAGGTATGTCTTTTCAAGGTTAAGGAAGTGTAGAATAGTTTCTTCTTTTTAGAAGTGAGGCTGATGAATGATTCAAACACAATTTACAGAATATTGAAGTGGCTAACTGATGAAGAGATTCTAAGGACATCAAGTGAATATCCAAGTATACAGTATCTCATCGTTGAAATGTCACGTAAGGCTTTTAATGAAATCTTTTCATTTGCTTTTTCATGATTGATTTTGATAATTGAATTTACTAATTAAGCAACTATGTTGTTGCAGCTGTTACTGATATTGACACTAGCGGTATCCATGCCTTTGAAGATTTACTTAAAAGCCTCAAGAAAAGAGATGTTCAGGTACTAAACAATGACAGGATTCAGAATATTTTCTAGTGAATCACCAATTTAAGGCACCCAATCAATTTGATCTTTAATCCTATATGTTTGTTATGGCAAATCAATTGCTTGTGTGCCAAGAAATTCATCTATGAAATATTACTATTATAATGTATAAAACAGTTTCAACCTGTACTAAATAATTGTTCATGTTTGTGATCTTTTGACAGCTTCTTGTGGCGAACCCGGGACCAATTGTAATTGAAAAGCTCCATGCATCGAAGATATCAGACTTAATAGGAGAAGATAAAATATTTCTAACAGTAGGTGATGCTGTTGCAACTTTTGGTCCAAAGGGTGCAGATTTATGAACAACATAATACTATTCCAATAGAAGTGTATTTAAATCAGATATGAAGAAAATTAAAGGGTGTTTGAAACTGTTTAGGGAGCTCTTAGGAATAATGAAGGGGCATGTAGATTTTTTGTCTGTAGTTTTGTTTGATTCTCATTGATATCTAGTTCCAATTGATATCATGTATAGAAAGTCAAAAATGAAAGAAATATGTTTTCTATGTTTATTATATTATATAATGCATCTTTTTTATTATCTTATGGTGTGAAAGCTAATAATAGTAATAATATTCTTTTGTGAATTATGTATATATATATTCAATGATTGGTGGAAGAAACCTTATAGAAGAAATAGTTAGAGAAAAAACCAATTAAAAATGGAAGAAAGAGAGAAAATTGACTTGGTGAAAATTGATTAAGTTATATATAATGTTAGCAGATATTATAAATAAACAATGTGTTAGAGTTAAGGTTTATCATATAGTTTGGTGTCATGGCCTACACATATGCACCTAAATTAACAGAAAGATAATACTATACAATGACAAACATTATAACCTGATTTGTAAGATCTAAGGCCATAGGAACTGTTAAGAGGATGGCATGTATGCTATGCTATCTATCATTTTCTCTGATCGATCGCTCATTTGTGACGGTTTTGCTATTAAAACAACTGTGATTTATTAAACCGCGGCATACAATGTTGCTAAGGGAAAAACCTATGGAATACCAAAAAGACATTACAAAGGGCATTTTCTATATCTATTGTGCAGTTTATACGAGTTGCGCATTGCTACCGGTGATCTGGTTCCTCCGATAACGAAATTTGAATACCATTATATACGATAATAGATCCATGACAGGTGATAGTTCAAGAGAAATATAACACTGAGTTATTAGGGGAGAGTTGTGTTTGGAAAAAAATTGTCAGTATTTTGCAAACACTTCATGCATATTAATATATGTTTTGCACTAATTTTTGTGCTGTCATAACCTCATAGGATATGCATTAAGAAGAAATTAATCTTGAGGTTATTATTAGTATTCATTAAAACCAAATATTCCAAATGAACTCCTCGTAAATTGTCTCTAAGATTGTCAATAGCTTAGCAACAACATATATAGATTTCAAAGGATTCATATATTCTCTCTTGGCGAAGTGGTGCAATAACATATGGGAATGCAGCACAATCAAACCTTTTGAGAGAGAATTTTGTCGCCTAATTGTAGTTCTATTGGTTTCAAATTGCACTCTTCATCCGCAATTGCGGCCGCAATATTGCTGATACGGTAGCTTCCACAATCACGTCGCACCGCAATTGCGTTGTAATTCATTATCACATGTACGACCGCAAACGTAACACAGCATCAGGAACCTGAACGAAATATTTCGGACATGTTTGTTTAAATCTTCTCAACAAAAATTAAAATTTCAGAACCCCAAATTCCAAAATATTTTTATCAATAAAAAATCTTACGATAAGACACTCTTAACATTACATTTCAACCATCTCTGATTAAGAAAAAACAAATACTCTACTATAGGAAGTAAATAGTGAATTGGGACCGCGGTGCCACTTAGTATAGTTTATGAAAATTAAAAACCATTTCATGCTACAACCGCAAAGACCGCAGCCTAAATTTTTTTAGTTTTCGCCACCAATATCCGGACCACACTAGACGGCTTAATCTTGGGGTCAGTTATAGCATCAAGTGGTTACAGCCTTCTCCCGATCGTAGTTGCGGGGGATTGCAGCTGCAATTTTAAACAATGATAATAACCATCCTTGTTTTAATAGTCCTAAAATAAAGTTGATTAATTCAATAATTTTCATTTTGACAAAGAGATTAATTTTTTGCTGGTAAACAAAAATATTCTTTTTTAGATCAATACAAGAATGAATGTAATGGTAATTATGTGAAATAATACAACAACATAATCACATGGACACAAAGCTAAAAAAACTAGCTATTTCTTCTTTGGTATTAACACTCTGATTTCCGAGGGGGAAAGGGGTCCGGTAATCCAGAATTGAGCCGTGAGGTAAGTAAAGTCCGGAAAAGAATTGTTCCACAAGGATCAATGATCATCTTTGTTGATATTGTTCATGGCTCTCATTCTACTACCCCATGATCCTTCATTATGAGACCTTCTTTTCAACTCAATCACTTGTTCCATCCACCTACTTCTTCTCAAACCCAAACCAATTTCATAATCATACTCTGCTTTTAGCTCTGGATTTGACAGAGTCTTATAAGCTGCATTCACTTGTACAAACATCCGCGTTGATTCCTCGTTCTTCAAACGATCATGACACAAATCAGGATGATATTGAAGAGCCATTGTTCTATATGCTCTTTTTATGTCATCCATTGTTGCACTTTTTGGACTCAAACATAGTACCTCGTAGAAATTTCCATCATCATGAATTGGAACATTTTTTGTGTTTGTGGCTCTGCATGAAATAGAAAACTGAGTACGAGGTTGTCTAATTTGTTGTTTATTTGAGAGTGTTGGAAGATTATGATATTGATATGGTTTTGAAATGTTGATAAGGTTTGGTGAGTTTAAGGATAATAAAACATCCATTTTGGTTATGTTTTTGTCTATGTTTTTATGTTGAGAATGCATGTGTGGGTGTTGGATTATATATACACACAATTATAGAAGAATGGTGTTTTGAACTTATCTTAGGGTTAATTCATTTCATATTAGACCATAAGAAGACTAATTAATTTTGTCAAACAAAAAAAAAAATTAATTATTCATATGCTTTTCAAAAAATAAATTAATTATTTGTGCCTACGCGTTTTCTACATGGTGAGCGTCGGTTATTTTTATGTGGGGTTTGCTAGATTTGTTAATTTCCTTGGCTATAGTTATACTACCCCAAGAATTTATTTCTTGTATTTTTAATGAGATTCTACTAATTTTTTTTTTTTTTTTTTATAAAAGCAAAATGGTACAAAGGTGAAAGCTAAGACATCTCAACTATGTTGACACTTCGAAAAAATATTTAATAAACACTCTAATAAAATATATTAAAGGGTAAATAGTGTCATACCCCCCTGCAAAATAACAGAGTTTTGCGTTACCCCCCCTGCAAAATATTTTTTTGAGATTACCCCCCTGCAATGTCAAGATTCTTTGCGTTACCCCCCTGGCTCAACAAGTGGGCATATGACATGGAAGAATCTTGACGTGGCATGACACGTGGAAATTAATTTATTTTTTATTTATTTTTAATTGCCAACTCAGTTATTATTTATTTTTTAATTAAAAAAAAATTAAAAAAACTTTTTTTTTTAAAGAATTTTTTTTTTTTACGGTAACTTTTTTTTAAAGAAACTTTTTTTTTTAAAAAAAACTTTTTTTTAAAGAAACTTTTTTTCAAAGAAACTTTTTTTTTTAAAGAAATTTTTTTATTTAAAGAAACTTTTTTTTTCGTTCCGTTCATATGCAGCGATTGTTCTTCGTTTTCAATTTCAATTTGGGGGTTGGGGCAAAGCGATTGTTCTTGCGTTACTATGTGATTGCAGTTTTTTTTTTTGTTACTCTATTATTATTAGTTATTATTATTATTATTATTATTATTATTATTATTATTATTATTAGTTTTTTGGTTACTATTATTATTATTAGTTTTTTTTTCATCTTCGATTTTTTTTTGTTACTCTATTATTAGTTATTATATATATAAGAATTTTATATATATATATATATATATATATATATATATATATATATATATATATATATATATATATATAATAACAACTTTTAGTCAAAAAAAAAAACTTTCTTTTAAGTAAGTTCATAAAAATATAACAACTTTTAAGTTTTTTTTTTTTTTTTAATTAAAAACCCACATTAATTAATGAGTTGGCAATTAAAAATAAATAAAAAATAAATTAATTTCCACGTGTCATGCCACGTCAAGATTCTTCCATGTCATATGCCCACTTGTTGAGCCAGGGGGGTAACGCAAAGAATCTTGACATTGCAGGGGGGTAATCTCAAAAAAATATTTTGCAGGGGGGTAACGCAAAACTCTGCTATTTTGCAGGGGGGTATAACACTATTTACCCTATATTAAATACAAAAGAAATAAGAAAGATATAAAGGAATTAACTTGGGAGACTAAACTCGTAAGTATAATTTAGGTGCAATATTATAATAAATATTTTAAACTAGTAAGTACAATTTAATTGATAACGACAAAGATCCTGATATGAAAAAAATTGAATTTGATAATGGACGGATCCTTGGTTGGATGGGACTCCTCTTTGTGAGCGGTTTGGGCGTTTGTTTGCTTTAGCAGAGACCAAATCGCATACGGTGGCTGAGATGTTTTCTTTTGGGTGGGGGTTGGATGGGGCGGCGTGGGTGTGGAGGAGGCAGCTGAGGGCATGGGAGGAGGAGTTATTGGGGGAGTGTCAGTCTTTACTTTCTGTCATTTCTTTACAGGTACAATCTTCAGATAGGTGGCAGTGGCAGCCAGACCCTGATACAGGCTACACTGTCCGGGGCGCTTATCAGCTTCTGACTACTATGGATTCGATTATTGTGGATGATGCGGAGCATCTTATTTGGCATCCTCAAGTTCCTTTGAAGGTTTCCGTTTTTGCGTGGCGATTATTGCGTGACAGGTTACCTACAAAGTCAAACCTTGTCACCCGAGGCATATTATCTTCTGCAGCTCATCATTGTGTTTCTGGTTGTGGGGCGGCTGAGTCGACCCACCATTTATTCATCTTTTGTAGTACTTTTGGTTCTATTTGGGATTTAGTTCGCGCTTGGATTGGCATTTCATCGATGGGTTTTACTTCTATCAGGGATCATTTTGTTAAGTTTACTTTATCAGCTGGTGGATCTAGAGCACGTCAGTCTTTTTTGCAACTCATCTGGCTTGCTAGTGTATGGGTTGTGTGGACGGAAAGAAATCATAGATTGTTCAGAGGTTCAGTTACCACTCCTCACCAGATGTTGGACAAGATCAAGCTCTTTTCTTATAGGTGGTTGAAGACGACGAGTGTTACTTTAGTCTTAAACTACCATAGTTGGTGGTCTAGTCCTTTGCTCTGTTTGGGCCTTATATGATTGCTTGTATTTCTTTCTGTGACTTTTTGTAAACTTTGGTAATCTATCTTAGCATACCTTGTGCTGAGAAGATTGTTTTTGTTAATATATATATATATCTCATTTTGGTTTGTTCAAAAAAAAACTCAAAAAATAACTATTCACTCACATAAAATAACTGTGTATTTTTATGTCATTTTATTATTACAAAAGCTAAATTTACCAAACACTTTAATTTTATTCTATTAATTTTTCAGTTATCAGCTAGCTTATAGCTTAATTTTACCAAAAAGAGCCTATATTAATTTTTTTAACTAGTGGATCTAGTTAGCATTGAAGCTAAGAACGCACGTTTAGTAGAAGCAAAGAATTGCAGCTTCTCAATTAAACGTTGGAACGCGGTTTTGCTTTTGTTGTGTTTCTAAAACGTGGATCCAAAGACACTAGCCGTGGTTTATTATATTATAGGATGAAAACCATTATTTAGTGACGGAGATGTAGTAGTATTAATTATTATAAGCGGTTTTGCACACATTATTGGTATCAACGACATAAAACAAGTTTAGGTAAAAAAAATTGATTATAACACAATTCGATTTACACATGGTCAGGAAATAGTCTTCATTTGTCAATAAAGGAAGGAAATGGTCTTCATCATATCTCTAATGGGAGAGGACTGACTAGTTCAAGATGAGCTAGGTAGAAAGAAAAGCCAAATTTTGCTTTTAATTTCCCATCTCAATTTGCTTATCTAAAAATCTGTCATAACTAATTGCATTATTCTTTGAAGAGCAGTTTTTTCTAATCATAAGCATATACTATACATAAATAAATAAAATAATTGTTTAATAGTTCATGTGAATTTAACTCAATCGATAGGAAATCACATTAGAGAAACAAGCAACTAAACAAGTTTATAAGATAAGTGTTATTTAACACAAAACATATGAATACCAAAAATGTATTATGGTTTAGCCAATTTTGCGTAACTTTTTTCTAATTATTATTATCTCCGAAAGATTGAACTATGATAATGTCACATTTTGAGTTTATAGTTTATAAATTCACATGATCAAAAAAAATTATTTAGTAACAATATTTTCTCACAAGCTTATAGTTTATTCTTACCAACTTATATAACTTATCATTTTTCTCTCAATTTTACTCTTATGTAATCTTACTTGAAAAATAATAATATTACCCACTAATTCAAATTTATAAGCTAGTTTAACCACTAATTTTATCAAACACTACAAATTTAATCAGTTAACTTATCTATTATAAACTTTTTTATTCGATATTTGTTATGAATTCATCCTCTATATACTCGTTTATGATCATCTATCTATCCACTATTTTTTTTTATCAAATAGAGTTTAAGCGTTACCAATTAAGCTAGCTAGCGAGTCTTATATAAGTCAAATTTCACAAATTAATCTCTCAAAAATTACACAATATATATGCACGAAATTGTCTTGTTCAAATGATTTCCTTTCCCTCTACTACTCGATGTAATTATATTTAATTTAATGCACTATTACATACTAAATATGAGTATTAGGATTCGAACCAAGCTCATTAGCTAGACTAGACCCAACCCTGATTTATAATAATGCACTAATAATTTAGTTTCAAACCTCGGATAAAATGGGTAGAAAACTATATAATAAGTTGACAATTTAAATTTAAGGAGACTAAATATAAAATTAAAATTATGGATGCTGTGCTGACCCATAATTAATGTAATTTTGTTTTAAAACAAACTCGTGAACAATTTTATCACAAGATCATGATTATAATATAATGCATGAACCAGGGACTTTATTCTGTTGTTATGGAAGTAAACAAACGGTAAAATCTAAAGACAATATTAATGGCAATCATGTTTGACTAGTACGTACTACAAACAACCCAATTTGAGTTTAATTTACGTATATATATATATTCGCCGGCAGGGTCAACTACTAACTATATATATGGTTCAAAATTAAGGAAGATAAAATGGTTTTGTCTTTGAAAACAAAAATGAGGAAAAAGATTGGATCCTACATTAGCCATATTCAGGCCTTATTTTATGTATAGGATAAATAAATGTCGGATAATTTTGAGCAGCTATGACCCCACAAGGGAATGAGACAGTAGCTACATGACATACATCAAATGTTTACAAAATTCGAATTTAATTTTTAGATGCATGAAATAATTTTGTCAGATTTTATTTATTTTACGGTCAAATTCTGTATTATTATGGGTTTTTTCTCTAAAAATAAGAGAGTTAATTAAGAATTCGAATTTAATTTTTGGATGCATGAAATAATTTTGTCAGATTTTATTTATTTTGCGGTCAAACTCTGTATTATTATAGGTTTCTTTCTCTAGAAATAAGAGAGTTAACACACAAAAAAAAAAATAGGTATACCGCTGTTATCAGAATAATCACATGCAAAAATGTCATTAATTCAGTTGATTAGATGATTAATTTTCAATTTAGTTGAAAAATATGGTTAATTTATGTGGTTGGATGTCCATACCATTTTCTTAATTGCACCACACCTAATTATAGGACTTTTTTTGTAGGCAAGTGAGAAACCATTTCTTGTACAACGTTGAAGGTGACCATTATTATTTAGGCCAAATATAAGGTTGCAAACTTGCAACTTGCATTGTCTGTCTCTTCTTGCGAACTTTCTTGGCGCATGCTAGCTAGCTAGCTAGAAGATTGAAGGAAAATACAGTGAAACTTGTTCAATTACACGTGATTTAATTAATTGCAATTTGGAACTAGCTAGGGGATCATAATTAAGACAAAAGATAATATAGCTGAAGCTTGGTTGTTGAAACTTTGAAATAGTGGTGTCTATTAATCAAGTAATAAGTGGTGATTTTATTGCAGGTCTTTGCAATGCATTACGGTAAAAAAGTAAATTATTAGGACTCACGGTGAATAAGGATAGTCTTTGTGTGTAGGACTCACATGATTAGTCTACATATATAATGAAGTACAAAGTATTATGTGAATATATGGGTTAAATAAGTTTATGTTGTCTATAAAATTACTAAATTTTGTTTGAATTTAATTTATATACATTGTCAATGTATTTATAAAAAAGTGACATGTTTTGATCCTTACAACAATTTTATGTACACAGTTTTAATCCCCGTTATCTTTTAAAATTAAAAATTGTTTAGTTATACTTAAACGTTTAAATTTTAAATAATTGGTTCATTCTTGTTTATAATACTATAAAAAAAAAATTACAAAACTTTATAATTTTTTAAAATAAAAAAAAAAATTAAATATGAATTTTTTAAATTTCAAAAAATAAAGATAAAACTAACGAAAATATCGACTTATAAAACAAATTTTGAATTTCTTTTTATTTTATAATATTCTAAACATATCTACAAAATAATAATTCAAAAATACACACCAATTTAACAGCAGACACTAAAATTACATGCATAATAATTTTGTAGAAATAAAAATATGTCACATTTTTAATTGAACCAAAAACAAAATTTAATAATTTTTTATGGACTAAAATTTGTATTTAATCCTATATATATTTGTGTCTTCAAGTGAGCATGTGAATGGGTAAGCACGTCACAAAGAAAAGCTACCATGAATTTTAGGCCAAGCTAGCAAGCTGTGCTAAGTTACAACTATCACACGGTGCACACAAAGTTTAAGCTGTTTTGTTAAAAAAACCAATTATTTGTGAATAATATACCTTGCACCCTAGTCAATACCGTACACTAGAGGAAATATAGTTTAATGAAAACATTTGGATTTAGTGATGGTTTAATTTTAGTGGACAAAATTAATGCCAAACTATAGGTCGTGCAATTTCATTTTTAATATATCATGAGAACATGCAATTAAGAATTTAGGATAGGAATTGGTAAAATATTAAAATTGAAATATAAGTATATATGCTGGTTTAATTGTCTTGTAGTTTGAGAGATAAATTCAAGGACCCTTACAGCCATAATCCAACAAATATGCTGATGGACTTGCTTCAATTGTAAACCATCTGTCAACCCCTAAAAGAGAGACAGAGTATGAAATCAACATGAAGGCATCTTCTATCTACTTAATTAGAACAGATATTTAAGGGAATCCAGACTAATTGAATGATTTCGGCACAATTAATTAACTTATTTTTTAATCAATATTTTTTTTTATAAAAATAAATAAATTATTAAGCTATTTGTAGAATTTTTTTCTAGAGAACATTGGGCCAAAAGAAAGGGATCCGCCCAACTTAAGGCCCCAATGCAAAAGGAAACAAGTCATATGTGGTTGGATGGTTTCTTTTCCCACCCCGCAAATTTCTCTTCCTGCGCAAAACACGCATAAAATTTTGGAAAACGTTTTTGGAAGTTTTATGCGCGAAAGAGAAATTTAAGGGGTGGGAGGAAAAAATATCATGTGGTTGAAGAACTATCAATGAACCAACAACATAGAAGGCTTTGGTATGTTTGGGAAAAATAAGCTATAAACAAGCTGATAGCTGAAAAACTAGCTTATAGCTGATAGTTTATGGCTGATAGCATATAGCTGAAAAATTAGTAGAATAAAATCAAAGTGTTTGGCAAATTTAGTTGTTGTAAGTACAAAATGACATAAAAATAAAATACATGGTTAATGGGTAGTTATTATATTTTTTAAAAAAATAAAGAAATAATAAATAAAAATAATAATGGTAAAAATGTAAAAAATTATAAGCTCATACGCTACTTGAAATAACATCTCAAAAAACGTTATAAGCTAGTTAGAGAAGCTCGTTACCAAACACTTTACATTTTTATCAAACAAACTTATAAGCTAGTCCAATAAACTATAAGCTAGCTTATTGGACTTGCCAAAGAGTGCATTTTCCTCATAAAATAAATCATATAAATCATTTCATAATAATTTTAAGTAGTTAGAACCATCAAATATCAATCATCATGCTTGTAAATGAAGGTAGCTGTAGAGTTGTGGTGACCACCATAAAATGTACCTTCCATGCATCTCTTACTAGTTGGGAGTTTAATTAACCACAATACCATGTAACATATCATAAATATACATATGAATGGGTAGGTTCAAGTCATACACAGTGAAAATAGCTCTAATGGTAATAATACTCAAAAACATTGAAATTCCAAATATTACTCCTCATGTTATAATCTTCCTAACCTAAAAATGGAACTAGACATGGCTTAAAGGCCTGAGAATGCAGATACAAGGAAAACAAGAAGGGATCCAACTGAAATAGGGAGCAATGCTGATGCTGCACTCTTGCCAGTCGGTGCGGCTGCCGGTTCTGTAGATAGTTCATTCACAGAAGGAGTGGTCTCACCAGGTGCTTCAGCAGATGGAGTAGGAGAAGATGCTGGTGAAAGGCTTACACCTAGAAAATTATTTTTATGTAATGATTCAAATTAGAGAAACCGATCATCATGTAAATATCTTAATTCCAAAAATCAAATTCGAAAAACCAATCATGTCGAAGAAAATAGGATTGAACATGTTTACTTTCAATCACGTGATTGAAAGTAAACATGTTCAATCCCGTAGTTTTCAAACCATATATATACCACGGTATAAAGAAAATCAAATGCCTCTTTTTAATACTCAAAATCATATCCTAATCAATCCCCAAAATAACAAAAGATTAAATTATTGAAAATAATAATATACAAGCCCACGTGATTTATGTATGCTCTCACTTATAAAGTGTTCAACTTCCATATATATATAAGCAATGTGGGAACATGCCGCCTGATCACCTTTGTCAAAAAAAAATAAAATCAAACCCTTCATCGAACCAAAACCTTATGGTGTGTTTGGTTGAGTGCAAAAAAAGAGGGACGAAATATCTTTCCACTCCACCGAACACACCATTATGATGTTAAGTTAATGAATTCTCTCACTTATAAAGTGTTCAACCTTCAATTTTCTAAGCAATGTGGGACTTACTCACTCACACTTGTCACAACAACATCATTGCAGTCATAATTTCAACTGTATTGGCAGCAGTTTGCAGCAATAGAAAAATTCGCAGCTTACTATATTCCACTGTTTTTGAAGAGGATTTTTGTACAAAAGTTCCAAAGTACTATATTCCACTTTGACCAATAATTAGTAAGATTAGTTTAATAAAAATGTCATATCTTTTAAAAACACCATTGCATCTTTAATTCAACGGGCAAGACACTCATTTTAAAAGAGAAAGAGTACATAAGGAAACGTACGAGGAGCAGCAGCGGCCCGAGTAGGAACAGGGGCATCAGACACTGCAAAAAACAACAATAACTCATTATTACTGTCATGTCACAAACATTTTATTTATGAAGATTCATGTCACAAACCTAGGATAAAAAAAAAATGGAAAAAGAACTCACATCCACAGTTAAAAAGAGATGGAGCAGAGACTTTGCAAGCAGAAGGAAGAGTCAAAGTCTTTGTAAGATTAAAAACAAGACCAAACTGAGCACTGTTTTGGAAAATCTCACAGAGACAAGAAGGGATAGTTTTGAGAACAATTTTCAAACCAGAACAACATGTCCCTTCTGGTTTGGTTACCGTACTGTCGTTTGTAACAAATGACAAACAATCAGACATGACGATAACAAGGACTGAACAATCAACAGAAGGTGATGGAGCATTGTGTGATGATGAAGCACTGTTGGTAAAATCAATGGCCCAGATGGCAAAAATGCAGAGAATGAGTGAAAACTTTGATGCCATGATGATGCAAAAATGCAGAGAATGGATATAGGATTGAGTGAGAATGAGGTATTGTTGTGATGTGTAGAATTGAAGAGTAAGTTGGTTAAATGAAAGGTATCTAAGTATGCAATATTCTAAACCACCTCGAATACATATTGATTTGAGCGTCAGAGTGCTTTTGCATATACGCTTCTACCATACAACTAGTTTTCTAACTAACCAACACATTACTTGACACACAAGTTATTCAACTAACCTCGTGTATCGATACAACAAGTAGTGTTTCGATACAATCTCTCTTTCGATGCATGAATTACTAACAACAAAAGCTACTCTTGATTTTAGGCCAAGCTAGGCTGTGGCTGTGCTAAGATTCAATTATCAGGGTACACACAAAGTTTAAGCTGTTTTGTTTAAAACCAATTATTTTGTGCATCATATAGCTTGCACCCTAGTCAATACATATAATCAATGACAACCAGGAACTTCATGTGACTCAAGATTATATTTTCCTACACTACTAGTAACCCCATTTTTAATATTACCAATTCCAATCAATTCTAACTTAACGTGAATTGTCTAAGAGACTAAATTTGTTTATATAAATGGAGATGCAATTATGCACACTAATAACTATTGCAGTATTGCGAAAAATCCAAGGTCTATGATAAAAAAAATATAAAGTTAATTTTGATATGAAATTTTTATTAAACAAATATAAGATAAAAAAAAGAGAATATCTGTCGGGCCATGTTAATAGCATACAACAATAAAATGTCGAAATACTCATGCCTTCGAGTGTGCAACATTGACAACGTCAAAGTCATTGATTCAATATGCACCGGATCGAATCTACTTTGTCAATCTAAACCGAACAAACACCACATCAAGACGAAAAAACAAAACAACGCCACACTAAAACGACGATCAACACAACGTCGCACTAAGGTGACAAATTCAAGAAGAAAAAAACATTAAAAATATGTGAAAACATATTTCTTAAGCATTGCAAAATAGTGTGTGGCAATGCAATCAATGATCATCATCTAAATCTTCACTAACACGCGCTGAAAACTGGTCATGCAATATAAATGAAAGCCTTTTCGGCTTGGTTGAAGGACCACAATATTATAAGATGAATACTATTAATCAGTCACAATCATCATCATAATATTATAAGTTGATGATTTGAAATGAAATCCTCTAAATTATTTGACTGTTTAACAAACCAAAAATAAATAAACATTTTGTTTTTCAAAAATCATAAAAATCTGTTTTTAAAAAGCTTAAATCAAACAGTTAAAGCAATGGAATTGGAAGGTAGAACTCATCAATCATCATGCTTGTAAATGAAGGTTAGTTGTAGACTTGTAGTCACCACCATAAAATGCACCTTCCATCTGCTACTAGTTAGGAGTTTAACCACATGTACCTTGTCAACAACATACCAAATGGATCGACTCGTGAGCCTAGCTCAATTGGCAGGACATCGCATTATATATTCAGGAGGTCGAGGTTCGAACAACAATCATCGCATTCACACTCATATCAAATGATCACATTCACACTCATATCAACATATAACAATCATAATAATGCTAAATTTACTACTCATAAATAATAATAATAATAATAATAATAATAATAATAATAATAATAAATAAATAAATAAATATACATATATGACTATGTAGGTTCAATTCACACAATGAATTTTATCCAAATTCATGTCACACACAGAATGATAATAGCTCTAGTGGTAATAAAACTCAAAACATCAAAATTCAAAATGATATCCCTCATGCCATAATCTTCCTACTCTCAAAATGAAACTAGGCATGGTATGGTGGCTCAAAGACCTGAGAATACAGATAAAAGGAAAACCAGAAGAGATCCAGCTGAAATAGGTAGCAATGCTGATGCTGCGCTCTTGCTCTTGCCAGTCGGTCCAGCTGCCGGTTCTGTTGATGTAGGAGTGTCCACACCTGGTGCTACAGTAGATGGAGAAGATCCTGGGGAGAGGCTTACACCTACAAATTTTAATTTAATTATTCAAATTAGAGAAATCAATCATATGTCTGCATCATAAAGGATTTTGGGGTCTATGCAACATCATCGCAACCACAATTTCAACTATATTGGCTGCATTTAGCCGCGGTAGACAGATTCACAGCATAACGGCAACAAGCGCACACAAATTAATTAAAACCATGATTAACAGTTCTTTAAACTGAATTGACAGGCATCAGAAAATTTCTGTAGAAGACATGAACTACAAAAGGATACAATCAATAGTAATAATTTCCTTTATTTAAAACTATTTATTATGACACATGAGTACTGTATATGAATTGTTAACAGCTAGCAACATATGAAACAAAAACAGCAAAATTGGATACGGTACTCAATATTTTGGGACCAATATCAATCAAGCATTTATGACCCTATTTTCAATTTGGAACCAAGGGCATATTTGATATCACGGTGGATATGTTAGAATCACCATAATTCACCGTGATTTTCCAAAAGCTACGGTATGTAGCTTATGCAAACTTGTCACCATGATTCTGATACATTTTCCGTCATACCAAACATAGCCTAGATTCAATACTAAACATCAAAATAAAAGATTTGTAGATGACATAAAGTAATTAGATTTAAACAGATAAACAAGAATGATCAATATGTGTTACATAAGGAAACATACCAGGAGCAGCAGCAGGGACATCAGACACTGCAAAAAACAACAATAACTCATTACTGTCATGTCACAAACCTAGGATTAAAACAAAACAAAAAAAACAGGAATCTTTTCTTCAACAAAAGTACAAACATTTAAAAAACTAAAATTCACAGTAAAAAAAAATAAAACAAGGCAATAAAAATATGATAAAACCCAAATGGGGGGTAAATAATGAATCAAAACACAAACCAAGGAATAATATGACTAGGATTCTTCAAAAAAAAAAAAAAAACACAAACCTAGGATTAATTAAAAAAAAACTTTTCTTCATCAGAACGGTTAAAAAACCAAACTTTATAATTAAAAATAAACACCCTTATACAAAAAATAAAAAATAAAACAAGGAAATAAAAAATTCTGTAAAAACCCAAATGGGGGGTAATTAAAAAGAAAAAAAAAAAAAAAAAACTCACATCCACAATTAGAGAGAGGAGGAGCAGTGACTTTGCAAACAGAAGGAAGAGTCAAAGCCTTAGTAACATTCAAAACAACACCAAACGAAGCACTGTTTTTGAAAGCCTCACAGAGACAAGAAGGAGCAGTTTTCAGAACAGTTTTCAAACCATCACAGCATCCTTCATCTGGTTTGCTTATGGTACTGTCGTTTGAAACAAATGACAAACAAGTAGCCATGTTGATAACAAGGGAATTACAATCAACAGAGGGTGATGGAGCATTGTGTGATGATGAAGCACAGTTTGTAAAATCAATGGCCCAGATTGCAAAAATGCAGAGAATGAGTGAAAACTTTGTTGCCATGATGATGAAAAATGCAGAGAATAAGGGATTGTTGTGATGTGTTGAATTGAGGAGTTAGTTGGTTATAAAGGGTAGTGGAAAATTTGAAAAGGGTTGCAAAAAAAGAAGATTTTTTTGCAGTGAATGAGTCGGTTGTGTGTGAACTGTTGTTTGTGTGATGTGTACAGAGTACAGACTGTGTATGCATTTGTCTGCATGTAATAATTTCACATAATTTCATATTTTATGCATTTGTAGCCGTTGGATTAAAATTGAACGGTTTAGATTTTATTAAAAATATTTAATTTTTTTTAAGATTCAAATATTGTGTTTAAAATTAGGATTTTTTTTCATTTTTTGTTTACTTGATCTGATGGTTATATGTGTTGAAATCATGTTTACACTATGTATGGTAAGATGATAGCTAATGAAAGAAATAATTTAGCTGTCAAAAAAAAATCTAAGTCAAAAGAAGAAATTAATCTCAGGCAAAAAAAGAAATTAATATCTAATATAAAAATTGATTTTATTTATTATCAAATATAGTAGTAATTATTTATTATTTAAGATTTTGATTTTAAGAAAACTATAAGATGTAAAAAATCTAAGTCAAAAGAAGAAATTAATCGCAGGCAAAAAAAGCAATTAATCTCTAATATAAAATTGATTTAAAGATTGAACTGTTTAAATTTTATTAAAAATATTTAATTTTTTTAAAGATTCTAATATTGTGTTTAAAATTTGGATTTTTCAACTTTTGTTTACTTGATCTAATGGTTATATGCGTTGAAATCCTGTTTACAATATGTATGGTAAAATAATAGCTAATACTAAAATGTATGGTAAAATGTTTACAAAAAAAAATGTATAGTAAAATTATGGCTAATGAAAGAAATATTTCAATCGTTAGTTAGTTCAGTGGTGATTGGTGCTGAACTTGGTAGGGAGGACCGCGGTTCAATCCCCCATAACTGCGATCGGGAGGGGGCTGGAACCACTTGATGCCAGAACTGACCCCCGAACCAGATTCAACTGGTGGTGAAAAAGCTGAGAAATATTTAATTCTTCATGAATTATAGCTGTAAAAAAAAATCTAAGTCAAAAGAAGAAATTAATCTCAATCAAAAAAAGAAATTAATCTCAATTAATCTCTAATATAAAAATTGATTTTATTATCTAACATAGTAATTAAAAATTGATTTTATTATCTCTAATATAAGATTTTGATTTTAATAAATTATAAAGTTTTACATCACTAGCCCATCATAACCAATCATGTATGTTTTACATAAAAATTAAATATTTACGATAATTTGATGGTTATGATTGGCGGATAGTGTTGGTGAGTGAAATTTGGTCACCTTTAATATAAAACTAAAATAAATTATGGTTGAATACCAAAAAAAAAAATGGTTTGTGATTGAGACAATAGTGGAACCGAATTAAAACATGAAATGATATTGAATAATATTCCATATAGGCATGATTTTCTCTCTTTTTGTCAAAAAAAGAGTAAAATTTCTCACCTCGAATGAAAGAATAAATAAACAAAGTAGAATAAAAGTGGATTTTATTTTATATAATGTCAATAAACTTTATGTTTTGTGAGCTTTGTATTGTATTTCAGTCCTAGAAAGAGGGCATAAATTGGTATGCCGTGTGAAGTTGGGCATCTTTAGTTTGTGTGTGAGTACGTGTGTGTTGTTTCTTTCCAAATTTCACTCACCAACATCACCACTCACGTTCACGTATCTTGAGTGTGTGACTTCTTTGAAACTATTATCATCAATGTGAAGTGAACGTGGTTTGTTTCATGTTGTTTTCCAAGTCAAATTCGAGCTTGTTACTTCAGAGTTTTCATTCTTCACGAATCAAAGTACATATATACTCCTTTTGTACACTAGCTAGGTGGACTTCAAATTAAGAACTCTCTCCATATTGAAATAAATGGTTCATTTTTTTTACCATTGGTATAAAGTTTTCACCGCCACTAATAGTTAATTGGTTCAGTGGTGATTGACGCTGAACTTAGTAGGAATGACTGCAGTTCGATCACCGCAACTGTGATCGGGAGGGGGTTGGAGTCACTTGATGCCAGAACTGACCTGCCGTTAGCGATAACTAATCTCCATATTGAAATAAATGGTTCATTTTTTTTTACCATTGGTATAAAGTTTTCACCGCCACTAATAGTTAATTGGTTCAGTGGTGATTGACGCTGAACTTAGTAGGAATGACTGCAGTTCGATCACCGCAACTGTGATCGGGAGGGGGTTGGAGTCACTTGATGCCAGAACTGACCTGCCGTTAGCGATAACTAATCTCCATCAGACAATCTGTGGAGCACATAAAGTGGATTCTCCTCTCTAAACCGAATTTTCTCCATACGAACGAGTCAGAAATCGAACCTCTGACCACATTTAAAAAATATTAACCGTTGGGGGTGGGATGGATAGCTCAAGGTTGAACTAAGGATTAAAGAAGTTGAAGGTCCAAATTTCAAGTCATGATATCAAAATTATGTATTAGCATGTGTGAAACAGTCAACTAAATTACTCATTATGGTGCAGAGGAGTATTGATTTATTTTGTTAAGGAACCTATTAAAAGAACAATACTAGACTAGTTTAAATAAGTGATTACATATTCGATTTTTGAAGTCGGTTGAGAAGGTAGTAGGGAGCAGATCTAAGCGTATGGTAGCCTTGGCCCTTCATATTAATTCTCTATAAATTCTACACGAAAACTAAGTATATGGTCACAACCAATATGTGATAGAATACCACTCAAATGAAGCTTGATAGAAGCAAAATTTCAATTTGTATCATACTATTTTGTCCATATACTCTTCGTTAAATTGACTTGAGAAATTTTCATTTAGTATAATTAATAAGTAATTCATCCGTACCACAATATATATCATTTTGATATTTTTACACATATTAATAAAGATAATTAATATTGTATGGAAAAGAGAGATTATGAGTTGATTTACAAAATTGTCTTTCATTTATGGTATGAAAAGAATAAATTGAAGAATTGAAAGAAGAGAAAGTAATAAATAATTAAAGGTATGATAGGAAAAATAGTATTAAATGCTTCATTGATAATATAAAACGACATATATTGTGGTACAAATTTTTTCCCCAAAGTGACATATATTGTGGTACGGAAGGAGTATATGTTTTTAATAATTCCTTCAAATTTGATTTCAATAATTTGATGAAGTTATTATGTTCTACTTCTACACCTTTCTTTTTTTGTTAAATCAAATGTATTCTACGCGCTTAACTGAAGAGACTAATCCCCTCGAAGTAATTGAGATTCGTTTAAGGGGTTGGTCTCTCCCAACAAATGCTTCTTCATACGCACCGACTGAAGATCGAAAATCATAACCAAATGATTAATAAACCCAAGTATCTACCACTTATGTTATGTTGGTGTCTACGGTACCATTCATAATGTGTTTTTAATATATTTACCTTCTTTTATTTCCAACCAAAAAGCAAAAGTGTGTGAACAGTAAGGCAGACCTTGCGGTGTTTGTATTTTGGGATAGTTGATGGTTTCACTTTAATTTGATAAACATCTATGCTTAATTTTTTAAAAAAATTCATATTAGTGTCCTTGAGCACAAACTAAAAATAGAAAAATTGCTATGATTTTTAATTGCTATGGTGAGGAATGTGGATTAATTGCTGCCAGCTTTTGCTACGATTTTTAATGTTTTGTCCAACGATTTATTGGACGGTCTATTGTGTTGACATATTAACCGTGTAATATCTAATGTCACTTGATATACCACCATTTTCATTTGTGCTATCTTGAAGTTGAGAAATACTTAGTTAGGCACAATTACAAATTTTAGGTGTTAGACACACACACAATAATGAAAAGAAAAAAAATAAATTAATTGATGTGACTAAATTATTTTTGTATTAATTTTATTTATTTATGTGAGTGTGTCTAAATACATGAGCCTAAGTAAGGTGTCCATGCAAGACTTCCTCCTTGAAGTTTAGAGTTAAGAAAAGATTTTTATTTTTTTGAACCACAATTTATTCACCAAACCTTCAACTTCTATGCATGCATGCATGCATGCGTGTGAATACATTCAATTTTTTATACGGTACTATATATTTTGTATAATTTTTTTTATTTTTTTTATATATTATTTTTATTTTATCTTATATTTCATTTACTTTTCTAATTTTGTTTTTTTTAGATATAAATCTTTTATATTACGCACATATTATATTTTTAATTCTGTGTCTATTTTTAAATTGTTCAATATTTTTAGTTGGCAGGCTTACCAGACTTTGATTTTGATGTTAAGATCATGTTCGAGTATGTATTGTCTATGATTTTCTCCGACCGTAATTTCTTTGATTAAACGTCCAAGATCTTGAAAGTAAGTTATTCTTATTGCGTTTTATCGATATCATCCTTTATGTTATCCAACTTGTTGTGATTCAAGATTTGTGTTTTACCACACATGCTTAATTGAGACGGAGAGAGTACTATATATTTTGTATTATTTTTTTTATTTTTTTTATATATTATTTTTATTTTATCTTATATTTCATTTACTTTTCTAATTTTGTTTTTTTTAGATATAAATCTTTTATATTACGCACATAATAGAGTTAAGAAAAGTTTTTTATTTTTTTGAACCACAATTCATTCACCAAACCTTCAACTTCTATGCATGCATGCATGCATGCATGCGTGTGAATACATTCAATTTCTTTCATCTACACTTCTACACTGAAAGCTGGGCCACGTGTGTCACAACTAACAAAAATTCCACCCTCACTTACTCTATATATAACCAAAAATCACACATTTAGCAAAGTACTCCTTCAAAAAAAAAATCATTTAGCAAAATACACAACATATTTATATTTTTTTGCATCACATTCACCGATTCAAGCACACATTCTATACTCAATAGGTACATTTTCGTTGTCTTATTTATTTATTTTTTTAATTTTTATACGGTACTATTAACTATCTCCAAAAGTTTTAGCTTTAGAAATTAGTTTCAGATCTGTATTTATAATTAGTCTATGTCTGTTTTTTTTATGCTTTTGAATTGGAATCCAGATCTGTGATTTTTATGGTTGTGTTTTTTTTATGCTCTAGAAATTAGTTCCAGATCTGTATTTATAATTAGTCTATGTCTGTTTTTTTTATGCTTTTGAATTGGAATCCAAATCTGTGATTTTTATGGTTGTTTATTTATGCTCTAGAAATTAGTTCCAGATCTGTGTTTTTTTTTTTTTCGTATAGACAATTTGATTTTCTAATATGGACCCTTGTCACTAACGCATTATTATTTTGTAGGTGCCAGTACCAGAAGGTCGATACCAGTACCGGAAGGTTTGAAGGGCGTGAGTTCAAACCAACCAACCACAAGGTGAAACTAGCTTCTTCTCTGTTCTTATTAATCTATATACTTCCTCCGTCCCAAAATATAAGAAAAAGTGAGTCAAAGAAATTTGATGTATTTGGTTAAAGATTTGGACCAAATACATTTATTTTTGGTGACCAACTTTTGCTTATATTTTGAGACGGAGAGAGTACTATATATTTTGTATAATTTTTTTTATTTTTTTTATATATTATTTTTATTTTATCTTATATTTCATTTACTTTTCTAATTTTGTTTTTTTTAGATATAAATCTTTTATATTACGCACATATTAGAGTTAAGAAAAGTTTTTTATTTTTTTGAACCACAATTCATTCACCAAACCTTCAACTTCTATGCATGCATGCATGCGTGCGTGTGAATACATTCAATTTCTTTCATCTATACTTCTACACTGAAAGCTGGGTCACGTGTGTCACAACTAACAAAAATTCCACCCTCACTCACTCTATATATACCCAAAAATCACACATTTAGCAAAGTACTCCTTCAAAAAAAAAAATCATTTAGCAAAATACACAACATATTTATATTTTTTTGCATCACATTCACTGATTCAAGCACACATTCTATACTCAATAGGTACATTTTCGTTGGTTTATTTATTTATTTTTTTAATTTTTATACGGTACTATTAATTATTTCCAAAAGTTTTAGCTTTAGAAATTAGTTTCAGATCTGTATTTATAATTAGTCTATGTCTGTTTTTTTTATGCTTTTGAATTGGAATTCAGATCTGTGATTTTTATGGTTGTGTTTTTTTTATGCTCTAGAAATTAGTTCCAGATCTGTATTTATAATTAGTCTATATCTGTTTTTTTTATGCTTTTGAATTGGAATCCAGATCTGTGATTTTTATGGTTGTTTTTTTTTATGCTCTAGAAATTAGTTCCAGATCTGTGTTTTTTTTTTTTTCGTATAGACAATTTGATTTTCTAATATGGACCCTTGTCACTAACGCATTATTATTTTGTAGGTGCCAGTACCATAAGGTCGATACCAGTACCAGAAGGTTTGAAGGGCGTGAGTTCAAACCAACCAACCACAAGGTGAAACTAGCTTCTTCTCTGTTCTTATTAATCTATATACTCCATCCGTCCCAAAATATAAGAAAAAATGAGTCAAAGAAACTTGATGTATTTGGTTAAAGATTTGGACCAAATACATTTATTTTTGTTGACTAACTTTTGCTTATATTTTGAGACGGAGAGAGTACTATATATTTTGTATAATTTTTTTTTATTTTTTTTATATATTATTTTTATTTTATCTTATATTTCATTTACTTTTCTAATTTTGTTTTTTTTTTAGATATAAATCTTTTATATTACGCACATATTAGAGTTAAGAAAAGTTTTTTATTTTTTTGAACCACAATTCATTCACCAAACCTTCAACTTCTATGCATGCATGCATGCATGCATGCGTGTGAATACATTCAATTTCTTTCATCTACACTTCTACACTGAAAGCTGGGTTACGTGTGTCACAACTAACAAAAATTCCACCCTCACTCACTCTATATATACCAAAAAATCACACATTTAGCAAAGTACTCCTTCAAAAAAAAAAATCATTTAGCAATATACACAACATATTTATATTTTTTTGCATCACATTCACTGATTCAAGCACACATTCTATACTCAATAGGTACATTTTCGTTGTGTTATTTATTTATTTTTTAAATTTTTATACGGTACTATTAACTATCTCCAAAAGTTTTAGCTTTAGAAATTAGTTTCAGATCTGTATTTATAACTAGTCTATGTCTGTTTTTTTATGCTTTTGAATTGGAATTCAGATCTGTGATTTTTATGGTTGTGTTTTTTTTATGCTCTAGAAATTAGTTCCAGATCTGTATTTATAATTAGTCTATGTCTGTTTTTTTTATGCTTTTGAATTGGAATCCAGATCTGTGATTTTTATGGTTGTGTTTTTTTTATGCTCTAGAAATTAGTTCCAGATCTGTATTTATAATTAGTCTATGTCTGTTTTTTTTATGCTTTTGAATTGGAATCCAAATCTATGATTTTTATGGTTGTTTTTTTTATGCTCTAGAAATTAGTTCCAGATCTGTGTTTTGTTTTTTTTTTCGGTTAGACAATTTGATTTTCTAATATGGACCCTTGTCACTAACGCATTATGATTTTGTAGGTGCCAGTACCAGAAGGTCGATACCAGTACCAGAAGGTTTGAAGGGCGTGAGTTCAAACCAACCAACCACAAGGTGAAACTAGCTTCTTCTCTGTTCTTATTAATCTATATACTCCCTCCGTCCCAAAATATAAGAAAAAGTGAGTCAAAGAAACTTGATGTATTTGGTTAAAGATTTGGACCAAATACATTTATTTTTGTTGACCAACTTTTGCTTATATTTTGAGACGGAGAGAGTACTATATATTTTGTATAATTTTTTTTTTATTTTTTTTATATATTATTTTTATTTTATCTTATATTTCATTTACTTTTCTAATTTTGTTTTTTTTTAGATATAAATCTTTTATATTACGCACATATTAGAGTTAAGAAAAGTTTTTTATTTTTTTGAACCACAATTCATTCACCAAACCTTCAACTTCTATGCATGCATGCATGCATGCGTGTGAATACATTCAATTTCTTTCATCTACACTTCTACACTGAAAGCTGGGTCACGTGTGTCACAACTAACAAAAATTCCACCCTCACTCACTCTATATATACCCAAAAATCACACATTTAGCAAAGTACTCCTTCAAAAAAAAAAATTCATTTAGCAAAATACACAACATATTTATATTTTATTGCATCACATTCACTGATTCAAGCACACATTCTATACTCAATAGGTACATTTTCGTTGGGTTATTTATTTATTTTTTAAATTTTTATACGGTACTATTAATTATCTCCAAAAGTTTTAGCTTTAGAAATTAGTTTCAGATCTGTATTTATAATTAGTCTATGTCTGTTTTTTTTATGCTTTTGAATTGGAATCCAGATCTGTGATTTTTATGGTTGTGTTTTTTTTATGCTCTAGAAATTAGTTCCAGATCTGTATTTATAATTAGTCTATGTCTGTTTTTTTTATGCTTTTGAATTGGAATCCAGATCTGTGATTTTTATGGTTGTGTTTTTTTTATGCTCTAGAAATTAGTTCCAGATCTGTATTTATAATTAGTCTATGTCTGTTTTTTTTATGTTTTTGAATTGGAATCCAGATCTGTTATTTTTATGGTTGTTTTTTTTTATGCTCTAGAAATTAGTTCCAGATCTGTGTTTTGTTTTTTTTTTTCGTATAGACAATTTGATTTTCTAATATGGACCCTTGTCACTAACGCATTATTATTTTGTAGGTGCCAGTACCAGAAGGTCGATACCAGTACCAGAAGGTTTGAAGGGCGTGAGTTCGAACCAACCAACCACAAGGTGAAACTAGCTTCTTCTCTGTTCTTATTAATCTATATACTCCCTCCGTCCCAAAATATAAGAAAAAGTGAGTCAAAGAAACTTGATGTATTTGGTTAAAGATTTGGACCAAATACATTTATTTTTGTTGACCAACTTTTGCTTATATTTTGGGACGGAGAGAGTACTATATATTTTGTATAATTTTTTTTATTTTTTTTATATATTATTTTTATTTTATCTTATATTTCATTTACTTTTCTAATTTTGTTTTTTTTTAGATATAAATCTTTTATATTACGCACATATTATATTTTTAATTCTGTGTCTATTTTTAAATTGTTCAATATTTTTAGTTGGCAGGCTTATCAGACTTTGGTTTTGATGTTAAGATCATGTTCGAGTATGTATTGTCTATGATTTTCTCCGACCGTAATTTCTTTGATTAAACGTCCAAGATCTTGAAAGTAAGTTATTCTTATTGCGTTTTATCGATATCATCCTTTATGTTATCCAACTTGTTGTGATTCAAGATTTGTGTTTTACCACACATGCTTAATTGATATGCTTATATTACAGAAGGATGTGAGGAATTAGCCACGGCAAGAGGAGAAGGAACATCTTCAGCTTTGGCTTTGGCCAGTGCAGTGGAAGATGCTGGTGCCAATAATTCTGGTACAGAGAGTAAAGAATGTTAAGAATGTGTTATTCATAACTGATCTTATATGTTTGTTAGTTAGTTTAAATCAATTGAAAGTTGGTTAAAACAGTTTTTAGGTAGTTAGTTAGTTAGCTAAACTACCAAGTTAGTTAGAAGTTAGTTTCTAGACTAATTAGTTTGTTACTTGTAGTCTAAGTAACACATATAAATACACTTATGTGTATCATTGTAAAATACTCTTTACTTGGCCCATTAGTGGAAGAATAAAATTTGTTTTTTTTTGCTCAGTCTTTCATCTTCTTCTACCTCACAAAATCAAGAACATAGTTCCCTTTCTTTTCATCACAGTTTTCTGCAAAATTGTGCTTGTGCTCATAGGCTTTGCCTTGAGCCTCTGCATTGTGCATTGTGTGTGTGTGCTTGATGCTTTTGCTGCGCTAACAAAGAAACCGCCTCTATAAATTTGGCATTTGAAATGATAATATTGTTGCTGAATTTTTATCTTTAAAAGTTTTTAACCAGTTCTACTTTTATTTCCAGGTAGAGTCGAGGATGCTGATACATGGAACAGAGAAACTGGACTGCAATATTCCTGAGGTTTCAGCCAATTCTAGTTGAGGGGCCGGCAATTTATAGCATATGCACAATTTTTGTGATCCCATATATATTGCTGCCGGAGGTTTAGTCTACCTAAGATTTGATGGTGATTGTTATGTTTCCTTCATATGGTGTGTGCATGGTTTAAAAATCACACCACACCAAACCTAATTTATGGTTTGGTTTTAGATCCAAAATCATTTCTTTGAAAAATTGGTTATTTTGTAAAACTAATTTGGATTTGCCTTTCATTCATTCATATGTAATTTCTCTATATTTATTAATGTATAGTTTAAAGATTTTAATTATCCTTAAAAAAAAAAAGGTTCATAAACGGTTCGGAACCAATTTTTAACCGGTTCGTAATAAACCGGTTCGTAATAAAATTTGGGTTATTCACTTGAACCAATGTTGAATAGGTTTTTTACTTAAACTAATTAATTTTACATTTTGTTTTATTAGTTGATTAAAAAACATAGATTTATTAATTATTTTAAAAACATAATTTTTCTTTAATTTTATGAATGAATTGGTTTATAAATCAGAACCAGAGGTAGTAGTGAAATCAAGAGGTATAGAGATGACCAAGCAGTTTAATATATAAATATGTCTTCACCTTGCCTGACTTAGTTAAATGATTCATAGTCAGCCATCCACAAAAGAGAGGAAGAATTGAACTATTTAGTCAAAAGCATGTCAAGGATATCTATTATGCAGACTAGTGAGAAAGTTGCAGCTGATATAATGGTCACAAATGGATTTATAGTGACACTCAAAATGGGTGTGAATCTAACTATGTTTCTCCATGGAATGCTTCAATTGATCATGTAAGGGATGTTGTTGTTTGTCCATGGAATGCTTCAATATATGTATTCATTTTTGGTAGACTATTGTTGTGGCATGTCATCATAGTGCTTTTTGATACCGAAAGGCGAAAGCTGTATTAAGATTCTGTCATAGAGCTGAATAACCGCATTATGTCTAAACAGATCAAGATGAGATCCCTTCTCTGCTATCTTCTGTCCCCAACAAAACAAATGAAGGTTGCATGAATATTGTATAATGCTTCCATTCATTTCTCCTTAACTGATATCTACACAACTAGTAATGGTATATCCATCATACAGCAATAATCCCAAGGTAGGTGGAAAGTTCATCGGAAAAAATTGCATCTCTTCACAATATCATGATAAATTTAAGCAACTGGTTCGGTTGTATTTGCACGTGAAATATAGATAGAAAATGAGACAAATAAATGAGAAATAGCTATGTAGTTTGAACTAATGACACTATAACAGTTACATCATCAAGCTTGCCACCTGCATAACCTACATATCCCAAAGCCTGCGCTGCATCACCGAAAGGACTTCTGGTGGATCTTGAACTTCCAACCTCTTGTGCCCTTGTCGCCAAGATTTCTGCTATATCCTGCAAGTTATCCATACATGTAAGCATAAGCTACCAAGTGTATTAGACTCCATAAGCAGCAGTTTGGTTAGTATATGGTGAACTTGATATTGACCGCGATTTTACCATGCTAACAAGTTAGTAATAGGATGCGCTTGCTCTCACTTTCATAGATGATTTTCCAAAAATAATTTTTACTTTAATACTTTGTTTTCCAAAAATAACAAGTTAGTAATAGGATGCGCTTGCTCTTACTTTGTTTTAAATCTACATTTTATATAATGTAGAGGATACAATAATCAACAAAAAAATTTCTTCAGTACTCATCATCGCTACATGTAAGCAGTAGAAAGCTGGACAAAGAAGAGAACCAACCTGAGGTTTCAAGCTAGCTTGTAGTGATCTTGATATAGTTGATGCTATTTCTTGCTCATAAAGATTGTCAAAAAGGCCATTTGTGCCAAATACAATCCCATCACCGTCGTGTAGATCGATCTTGTACTCCTGAAACACAATTTACTTTGAGTTTATATTGTATTCGGTAAATTTATCCAAATTATTCTTGTAGGTTTAATGATTATTAATTAGTTATTAGTAATCTAAAATCCTCCAAGCCACTTATATAATTTTGAGTCTCAATGTTCAAATGAAGTATACTCAAAAGCTCATGTCTATAGGAGAAAGGAAACAAATAATTTTCCAATTATTTCTCATATCAGGTGAAAATGAGAAAATGTTACGAGGTAGATTACATACCTCAATGATTTCTGAGTGGTCGTCACCTTTAACTATATGTATCGGAAAACTGAATTCGTGAAACATGGCATTTGATATTTTGAAGATGGAACCATGTCTTATAATGATAAATCCAGTGTTCCCAACATTGGCTGCATGGAGGGCCTGCAGATAAATTGCTATAGATGATTTGCATCCTTGGAAAATGTGTTGTAGAAGGATTATATATTTATACATTTATGATCGCGGAGCACAAGACAACCCAAAAGTAAAGAAACAATTATGATTGCAACCTAAATCTAAGTCAATGTTGTCAAGAGCAGATCGCAGGAAAAATAGCAGTTTGTTCAAATTTCAAATCCTGTTATGCTACAATGCTATAACGCCACTACTTGACAACACTTTGCACTAAATAGCGTATCATAGAACAATAGCGGTTTGTTCAAATTATACTACGCTATAGCGTCGCTATTTGATAACACTGGTTAGGAAATTAATTCTATGTCTGGCATGGATTAAGTAATGGGACACTTGCTTCCGGACAAAATACTATAGTGTACTCAAATCACACTAGAAGTACTAAAACATAATTTGGGACATACTGATATACATATATTATGAAATAGTTGAAAAAGCAGTATAAATTGAATGAGTAACTCAGATGTCACTCAATCTGGTACTGCCATTATCATTCTTTTGAGCTACCTACTTATTCTGTTCAAATTTAAACTAATTCGCAAAAACAGATAATCATTTACCTGTCCGTCAAAGTAAGCAACCAAAACAGAAGATGACCCTGGAGATTGTGTTTCAGCAGCACTTCTGAAAATAACTTCTGCAGGTTTTATTGTTGAAATGTTTTCATAATTTGACACAATATTTTCACAGTTTCCCATGAGTTCCCTGATATAAACTCCAGTATTACTCCCTGCATAAAACATTTCCGGGGAATAAGTATAGTTTACAACCAAAAAAGACTAAAAATAAGAGCCTTAGTAGTGGCAACTTGAAAAGGTACTCTTTACTCAGTCCAACAAATCGAAATAATATTTTCAAAAGAGTAAATGCAAGCTCACAAATTACAATGAGTTAAATAAAAATATATTCGATAAATAGCATTTTAATGGTTTAATTGGACTGTTGTGGTTTGTATTAAAACTAACATTCAATGCAGAAAGAATACCTTCGAGTGACCACTGACCAACTCCATCAGCCACAACTAGCCAGTTTTGTTGGGGAGAAATAATATAAGCATCTTCTCGACTTGTCAGTGCCTGAAAGTTGTTATCAGTACATATTGCGGGTTACATTACTTCTAGAATTGAGTAAATAATGTCAAGATATTAATGTCAGGAAGGTACCTCAGAGGGATGAGGCAAGCAAGCAGCACCAGAAACTAGTAAAAGCTCGGTTTTAGAAATGTTTTCCCTGTGCACATGCAATTAACCAGCAAGAAGAACCATGAAAAGGGTCAATTCAAATTCCAAGAATGTGTTGGGCATTATGCCAATCAAGAAATAATATCAATGTGTAATTATGCTTATCAGCTTTCCTATAATAGATTAGATAAATCAATGACAATTCAAGAATTGATTTATTCCTGTAATTTTTAATTATTAGACGTAAATGTTGTAACTATTATATATTGAATGAAATATCAAAGCAAAAGTCATTAAGCCATAACTTGTGACACATTAAACCTAGATAATTGCAAGTCATCTATGACTATGACAGCCTGCTTATGAAGATCATTAGAAATTGTTGTGTTTCATTCCTTAGAAAACCAATATTTTACTTACACCATATGAAACTCCTATATCAGTCTCAGGCTTAAAAAATGTTCATTGCTTTATCACCAAATTCAGAGACTAGGATGTGCTTAGACATATTTATTTTCAACAAAAAAGGTGGAAGTTTTACCAATGGTAATATATTTGCCTTCACATACTGAAGACCATGAGGAGAAAGAGTGAATGTAATTTAGAATACAGAAAAGAGAAGATAGTTAGCATACCCGTCACTAGCCAACTCAACTGGATGTATCTCTGAAACAGTATTAAGTAATGGATTTTCATAATCACTTCTTTCAGTATTGCCAACATCTATTTTCTTTTCCAAGTCTGAGGATGGAACCAAATCATCCAACTAAACACAAAATTAACAAAGAAATCATATTAGAAGTGTTAATGCTCTCAAAGAAAATTGTATGCACAGTAAAGTGAATTTTGGCCCTCCATGAGGAAAGGGAATAAGACTAACCAACAATACTGAGTTTTCCAATTCACTTGCATCAACTGAGTTATCCACGACGAGGTTACTTGTTTCATCATCATTAGCATGAAGTTCAGACCCCAAAGAAGGAGACGATGGTGGCAATTCCCTTAAGTCAGCATCAACACCACCAGTCAAGCTATCTGTTGCCCTATAATCAACTTGTTCAGGCTCTAAAGAAGTGGATATTGGCACAGATTCACTCAACTCAGCATCAACACCGGAAGTCAGGTTGTCCGTTGCAATATAATCAACTTGTTCAAGCTCTAAAGAAGTGGATATTGGCACCGATTCACTTAACTCGGCATCACCACCATCGGTCAGGTGGTCTGTTTCTCTATTAACAGACTGTTCCGAGTCTAATGAAGTTGGTACTGGCACAAACTCACTTATTATGCCGTCATCAACACTACCAGTCAGGTTATCAGATGCACTATAATCAACTTGTTCAGAATCTAAAGTAGTAGATACTGACACCAATTCATTATTGTTAGCATCATCAACACTGCAAGCCAGATTGTCTGTTGCATTATAATCAACTTGTTCGGACTCTAAGGAAGGAGATACTGGCACCAATTCATTTATTGTGGAATCAACACTTCCAGTCAGAGTGTCTGTTGCACTATAATCAACTTGTTCGGACTCTAAGGAAGGGGATTCTGGCACCAATTCACTTATTGTGGTATCGACACTGCCAGTCAGGTTGTCTGTTGCACTATAATCAACTTGTTCGGACTCTAAAGAAGTCACCATTGGCACCAATTCACTATCATCAGCATCAACACCGCCAGCCAGATCATCTGCTGCACTATAATCAACTTGTTCGGACTCTACGGAAAGGGATACTGGAACCAATTCGCTATCATCAGCATCAACACCGCCAGCCAGATCGTCTGCTGCACTATAATCAACTTGTTCGGACTCTACAGAAGGGGATATTGGCACCAATCCACTTATTGCGGCATCAACACTTCCAGTCAGGTTGTCTATTACTTGTTCGGACACCAATTCACTATCATCAGCATCAACACTTCCAGTCAGGTTGTCTATTACTTGTTCGGACACCAATTCACTATCATCAGCATCAACACTGCCAGCCAGATCGTCTGCCGCACTATAATCAACTCTTTCGGACTCTACGGAAGGGGATACTAGCACCAATTCACTATCATCAGCATCAACACCGCCAGCCAGATTGTTTGCTGCACTATAATCAACTTGTTCCGACTCTACGGAAGGGGATACTGGCACCAATTCACTATCATCAGCCTCAACACCGCCAGCCAGATCATCTGCTGCACTACAATCAACTTGTTCGGACTCTACGGAAGGGGATACTGGCACCAATTCACTTATTGTGGCATCAACACTGCCTGTCAGGTTGTCTGTTACTTGTTCGGTCTCCAAAGAAGTCAACATTGGCACCAATTCACTATCAACAGCTTCAACACCACCAGCCAGATCGTCTGCTGCACTATAATCAACTCGTTCGGACTCTAAAGATGCGGATACCGGCACTAATTCACTATTGTCAGTATCGACACTGCCAGCCGGAACATCTTTTTCACTATCATTAACTTGTTTGGACTCTAAAGAGAAGGGTACTGACACCAATTCACTTCTTGCAGCCTCAATACTGGCAGTCAGATCATCTTGCTCAGACTCTAAAGAAGTGGATACTGGCACTGATTCAGTTATGTCGGCATCAACACTGCCAGTCAGATTGTCTGTTGCACTATAATCAACTTGTTCAGACTCTGAAGAAGTGGAAAGTGGTACCAATTCAGTTATATCAGCATCAACACTTCCAGCCTTGTCCACTGCACTATAATCATCATGCTCAGACTCTAAAGAAGTGGATACTGCTTCCAATTCACTTATGTCAGCATCAACACTCCCAATCAGGTTGTTTGTTGTTCTGTTGACAGAATGATCCGACTCTAAAAAAGTGGATACTTGCACCAATTCAGTTAAATCAGCAGCATCAACACCACCTGCCGCGTTTTTTGCTGCTTTATCCACACTGCGACCATTGTCAACTGTAGAGAGATGAGCAACTTCAATGTTAGCCTTCTACCTGACAAACAGAAAATAACATTCAAAAACTTCAATGGACAATGTTGATTAAAAAGACATCGCGTAAGCCAAAATCTCACCTTCTTTCTCTTCAACTTCCCCGGTAGTACCACTACTATGATCAGAAAACATATCTGAATCCGGAGAAACCGTCGAAACGACAATCTCTTTAGACACACTCGAAACAACATTAGGCTCAGCAGCAACATCTTCACTACAAATTCCATGCTGACCATCATCGCCATCCTCAACCGAATCCAACTTCAAATGTTTATCAATTATTTGCAAATCATTGATCACAGGAGTCTCACTCTCAGGGTAACTATCAAGAACAACACTACTTTCGTTTTCACTCGCGAGAAGCTTAGAATTTTGATCAGCAACTACTACAGTTGAAGAAGATTCAATTTCTTCACCTCCTAAGTTACTATTATCATCTTCATTACTAAACTTTTCAACACCATCATCATTCAGCAAAACACTAACACTTCCTTCCTCAACAACACTCTCAGGAACAAGTTTCTTTTTGTTCAATTCAGCTATCATTTCTTTAATCTCACTAGCATTTCCAAATGTAAACACAAAACTTCCATCCGAACGCTCTGTCAAATTAAGCAAAAGCTAAAGTACATGTTAAACAAAACACAAATAAAAAAAAAATAAAAAAAAAAACTCCTTTTCAAAGAAAAAACAAGACCCACTAACAAAAATTGAAAATTGAGAAAAACCCAATAAATAAAAAGGAAAAAAGATAAAAACTAGAGAGTTAAATAAGAAGCTTACGAGTTGAAGAGATAACATCAACATCATCATCATTTTGTTCAGGTTGTTGAGGAGCAAATGGGGTTGAGGATGAAGTTGAACTGGAAAGCACATGGGTATGGCGGATGGAAGTGAAGATGAAGCGTCTGGGAAATGGGATTGAAGGAGAAAATGGATCAAGGATTTGGGAAGGTGATTTAGGAGGAAGATTGAAGCATGGAAACCAGAGACAGTTGAAGGTTCTGGAGAATAATAGATCAGACATTTCATCAATAATATGTAATTAACATAACATAGGAAGAAGGAGTTGCTTGCAGCAACATGCAACTATGTGTGTGCTTGTGCTTGTGTTCTGTAAAGTGCAAGAAAGAAGAAAGGTCACGTGGTGAAAAGAAACAATAATTACTGAAATGTTGTACACCATACATGTCATTAACTTCATTCATCCATGTGGATGGATATTTATAGCTTTAAGGGTATGTTTGGTGCGCAAGATAGCATAGTGACAGGATATGATATAAAACAGGATAAGGATAGGATAACAGCAGGATAACAGTTATACTCAGTTATCATATCCTATGTTTGGTGCACACAAGATAACAAACATGATAACTATTATATTTTATTTTTAATACATACTTGCTCATAATAATATGATAAGATATATAACATATTTAATTGACAAAATTACTCTTGTAAAACAATTGTTATTTTTTTAAAATTATTTTGTAATACTTTGAATTTTATAAATTAAAAATATAAATAAGTAATCAAATAAATTTATATAATTTAAAATAAAAATTATGAGAAAATAATCAAGTTTAATTTTTTATATGAATCATGATCAAATAAATAACTCAATAATATATACATGTTAGATAAGCCAAATAAATATATGATATATCTCATACGTAAATAATAAAACTACTATTGCAAAAGAATTATATTTAATTTTTTATAAAATTTAAATTAATATCCCTATTTGTCAATTTTTTGATAATCATTTTACTTTAAAATATTGTAATTTTAGTAAAATTTTGATTTTTTAGAATATATAAATTACAAAATTACCCCTGTGAGAAAATCACATATATATTTAAAAATTAATTATTTTATTATTTATATTTTATTAATTTTATTTTATGTATTTTAAAATATATTTTATAAAATAAATCAGTAAATGTTTTTTCTTCTTATCCTATCCTGCTGGTAACCCAGCTCAAATTCAGGATAAGAATTATAACTAGAGAGACAGGATAGGATAAGCTTCAGGATTAACTTATCATATCCTGATGTATCACCAAACACTGGATTGCGACAGGATATGATACAGTTATCCTATCCTGTTTCTTATCCTGTGCACCAAACAGACCCTAAGTTGTCTATTTCAGCTATTTAATGAAATTATTTACTTAAAATGTTAATCATTTTCATTTTTTTAATATATTTAGCATATTTCTGTAGCACCAAAGTTCTGTGTTATGGAAAAAGAAGAACAAGTGACGAAGTGGAGAGGGAAAGCTAATTAATTGGAAAATTAATAAAACTTTGAAAAAGTCATAAAATGGTGCATTAATCGCCCGGTTATCCTTATCATTTGCAATGTTGCACAGGTAGGGTTGGCAATGGGTCAGACGGCCTACAGGGGCCTTCGGCCTGGCCTGATTATTAAAAATGTCAGGTTTAGACTTTGAAAACGGCCTGTTTACATAAATAGGTCAGGCTTAGGCTTCTAAAAAGGCCTGCGAAGCCTGATAGGCCGGCCTATTTATAATAATTATTATTTATATAATATTATTATTTATATCTTATAAAAAAATATTATTTATAATAATTATTATTTTTCGTAATCGTATTTGTTATTTTATTAGTTTTTAATTATTGTGTTAATCATATTATTAGCTTTTTCTTAATGTTGTAGAAATTATAAAAATTTAAATGTGAACTTTTTAAGGCCTGTTTAGCCTATTTAAAGAAACTATATAGAGAAGCTTTAATGTAACACAGACTTTTAAACAGGCTACAAGGTCAAACCAGACTTTTAAAAGGCTCAGGCTAGGCCAAAAAAAAACATTTGATAGGCCGCAGGCCAGGATCAGGCTTGAAAAAAAAATCGTAGGCCAGGCTTAGGCCTGTCAAGGCCTGGCCTGGCCTGACTTGTTCCCAACCCTATGCGCAGGTTAGAAAAATCATTTATAAATAGTTACTATTTCAGTTTCTTAAATAGTGTCATATATGTCGTGTGAATTTAACTCAGTTTAAAGAGACATCACATTATATATTCAGATGATCGGAGTATGAATCCTGAATACTCTATTTATTCATCTCAAAGAATAAATTTTTTAAGTTTTTTTTAAAAAAAGAATAAATATTTTAAGGAAAATGATAAATAGTACATTCGGTGCACTAGTTAAACACATAAATAAGGAAATTTTGTTTTGATATTCGTGCATTTAATGCATTGAAAGTATAAAAAATTGTTTCTATCAACATTAACTTTATGTTTTATTTATATTTTTGATATGCTTGAAGTGCACCAGATATATGACCCATTTTTTAATCACTACATTACTTGGGAAAAAAGAATAGTATCCTGTAACTTGTAAGGACAGTAATTTGCTTAGTAACATTATTGTATACAAAATTGATTTTTTTAAGATGAATAATGAATTAGTTTAAATGGTGAGAATTTTGAACTCTTAAATAAGTTGTTAGTTGCGTCAACAAAAACAATAAGTTGTTAGATGTTTTGTTTCTTGCCAACACAATTTTTATTTTTTGAATCAATCAAAATTTGAATCAATCAAATAAATAACTAATTATATTAATCAACACTCTAGATTAGCACAATGTGCACGATCTAAAATAAGCAAAATCAATCTCAAGATACGACCAAGTAGAGCAAAAGTGTTTCACTTCCAAAAAAACACAATCATGAAACTATGAGGGATATATTGAATTGAGATTTTATGAGACAATTTTGACAAAAAAAATCTTGATGATTTTATGAGATTTTGTTGGACTATATTGATTTTGTGAGATTTTAAAGACTTTTTTACGATCAAGATTTTTAACACATGATTTGAATGGATTTTGAGAGATTTTTTTCAAAAGACTTTTTACAATCAAGATTTCATAATACTTTATATATTATGAAACTTTTGTATATTTGAAAAATTTTAAAAGAATCAATAAATTTTAATAAAAGAAATTATATTTTTTTGGAATCGAAATATTAAAAAAAAAAAAACTTATGTTTTCTTTTTAAGTATATTTCTAATCACCAATCCACCACCACCATTGATGGGAAACAGAAGCGAGAATGTTGCTCTTCATCGCAGAAGAAAAGCTTGTCATGATCATGTGGTAATCATGAACTAGATGAAGATAAACAAAAGATGGCACGGTGGAATTTGTAATTGATTTAGTTTTCAGCATTTTCCCATGACATTGATTCGAGTCCTGGTTGAAATTATTCAATTGGCTGTTGACTGTTGACTGTTGAGAGGAAAATCAGGAGAGACAAACTAAGAGGCATCTGGAAATGGTTAACAAGAGATCAGTCGTTATCCACCCCAGGATCAACAAGTAGAACATGGTATGTGAGGATAGCATAAAAGAATGTTGAAGCTAGAGTCAATAATCAATATCCTATTCCCCGACCAACTCACTAAATGAAATCCACACTACATATTACCAAGTCAAAGACTTGGAAAATTGATCACAATCGCGTTCTTTCACTGTTTTGTTATAGGATTCAGTATAAGGTCCACATTCTCTATGTCGAGCTTCATGTCTTTTCAATCTTGAAACAAGGTAAGAAGGTTTTTCTGATAGTCCTTTGTGGAATATGACCGACTGAGACAAGATTTTTCATTGAAACCGCCAGCTAGAAGGCTGCCAAGCAGTAATAACATATTGTTGAACCAAATTGTCAAATGCTGAATAGCTTGAAACATCCATGCGAACATGATTCATTTTTTCCTTCTTTTTCCTGCATAATAATAATAATAATAATAATAATAATAATAATAATAATAATAAATTGTTTCAAACCAAATCAATTATCAATTAATACAATACATGTGAAACTAATAAGAACAAGTAGAAAAGAGAGACTTACATTTTATATTTCGATTGATTATACTCCCTCCGTCCCAATTTGATTAACACAGTTGATTGTTTCACGCATGCCGATGCATAACTTTGACGATTAATATTTTTAATTGTATAATAGTAAAAATTATAAAAATTTGATATTTTGAAAATACGAGACGAATCAAACAACGTCTTATATGCTAATATATTTATTTTTGTTTATTAGTACAAAAATAAGGTCAAAACAACACGTGTAAATAGTGCACAACAGTTAACTGTGTCAATCAAATTGAGACGGAGGGAGTAATTATTTTGTTGATAAATCAATTGATTATAATTAATCAACATGCTATTCATGCTAATTTAAAATTACAGGAAACGATGTTGCGTTAGGTCTAAACGGTGGCGACGAGTCCAAGTGAGGGAGTAGGGTTTGGTGCTTATTTTGATGAAAACTTATTTATTTGTATAGCTTATTTTGCATAAGCCGAAAAATAAACTAATTCAAACATGCCTTAAATAAGGTGTATGTAGTTGTATTAACATATATAAATAAATTATATTGAAACTATTTAAATTTAGGCTTAATTAGTCTATTGGTCTTTAAAGACATTTTAGGTTTCACAATGGTCCTTTAAAGAAAAAAAAGGTCCGGATTGGTCCCTTAAAGACATATAAGTTTGCCATATTGGTCATTTCCGTTAAATTTTAACTCCAAATATAACAAAAAATTCCAATTGTTAAAATTTTAAAAATTAATAAGGTTTTTGGTGGATCACTTAGACTTAACGACATCCACAATTCAGTCAACTAAAACTAACGTTTTTTGTGAAAAATTGACGGAAAGGACCAATGTGAGAAACGGATGTGTTTTTAAGGGACCAATCCAGACCTTTTTTCTTTAAGGGACCATTGTGAAACATAAAATTTCTTTAAGGAACCAATAGACTAATTAAACCTTAAATTTATTAATAAATAATATCGTAAAAATAAATATAATATATAAGAAAAATATTCAGTGTAAAAATAAAAAGTACAACAAATAAGTATATTTACTATTTAGTCAAAAAATAAAATAAAAATAGACAATAGATCAACTTCTTAAAAACTATACAAATTTGCTTAAAAAAAAAACTATACAAATTAAGTGTATTATTATTACTTTTTAAAAAATTATTATATGGTGTAGATTTTAATGTATTAAAAAAAAAAAAAAGAAGTCACGTTTGTAAATATATTCTTGTCCTTTTTATGATAGGATAATTTTTTAAATTATGATACTAACTACTATTGCTTTTTTCGCCAAAAATAAAATAAACTTCATGGTTTATTTTTATATAAAATGGAAAAATTACAAACCTTTATAGATAATAATTTTGATTTGTCAAAATGCATTTTGTTAGAATATTCAAGGTAGAAAAAACCATCAAGCTTAATCTAATGGTGAAAGGTTTGGATAATAGGCGCTAGAAGTCAAAAATTCGATTGTCAGATTGTAAAAAAAAAAAAAAGACAATTAGATTAATAATAGCATATTTTTGTGAGGTCAAGAAGCACCAAGTGCTAAGAGCCTCAGACACATATTGCATCAGACATATTTTGCTTCATTAAATTATTGTTTGTTTGGATTTATTTACTTGTCATCCAAATTATCTTCCTTAATAAACATGAACAATATCAAAAGATAGAAAGACAACAGTGTTATGTAACAAGGTGTCCACGTGGTTGGAAGCCAAATCAGCTGAAGATGTAAATCCATTTCCTATTGGTTCAAAATCTATCCACTATTAGCTTAAGATTTCTTCTTCAGATTTCATTGTCCTACTTGGCCTTCTATGAAATCCACTCACACACATAATATAGTCTCAAACTTCTTCAACTGCAAAGTGAGCTTCAAAACCAACTTCTATTAGTATTTTCTCACTATATATCTTTTCAGAGAAACTTCTTTAGTGTGTATAGAGAATAGTAATGGCAGCTGCAACATCTGGTGCTGTGTTGAATGGTTTAGGATCTTCCTTCTTAAGTGGTGGAAAGAGGAGCCAAACATTGCTAGCTACTGCTATTGGAAGTAAAGTTAGTGTTGCAGCTGCTAGTCCTAGAAGACTTATTGTTGCTGCTGCTGCTTCTGCACCAAAGAAGTCATGGATACCTGGTGTTAGATTTGGTGGAAATCTTGTCGATCCAGAATGGCTCGATGGATCGTAAGTCTGACCATTTAATCGATTTCTAACTTTTTTCTTTCGAGTTTAAGTATATGTTTGGTTCCACTTTTACACAAGACAAAATTGACTTCGTTCGTGTATAATTGATTTTGACATGTTTGAATGTTCTCGAGTAGAAATGATTCTGCGTCCAGAATTGATTGTAACCTGAAGTTAGAATTTGTAGTTTTTACTTCTACGATTGATTCCTAGCCCGAATCTATTTCACAAAATCAAGAAATCAAATTTTGTCATCGCAGAGCCAGGTGCACACTAGTTTTCTTTCGAAATATTGACTTCTTTAATGTTTTTGGATTGCAGGCTACCAGGTGACTTTGGTTTTGATCCACTAGGACTTGGCAAGGACCCAGCATTTCTCAAATGGTACAGAGAAGCTGAGCTCATTCATGGAAGGTGGGCAATGGCTGCAGTTCTAGGTATCTTTGTTGGTCAGGCATGGAGTGGAGTTCCCTGGTTTGAGGCCGGTGCTGACCCGAATGCAATTGCTCCATTCTCCTTTGGTACACTTCTAGGAACTCAATTGCTTCTTATGGGTTGGGTAGAGAGCAAGAGATGGGTTGATTTCTTCAACCCGGACTCACAGTCGGTTGAATGGGCAACTCCATGGTCAAAAACCGCCGAGAACTTTGCAAATTTTACTGGAGAACAAGGTTATCCAGGAGGGAAATTCTTCGATCCATTGTCCCTTGCTGGCACCATTGAAAATGGTGTTTACATTCCAGATGCAGAGAAGCTAGAGAGATTGAAATTGGCCGAGATTAAGCATGCTAGGCTTGCTATGTTGGCTATGCTGATTTTCTACTTTGAAGCTGGACAAGGGAAGACTCCACTTGGTGCTCTTGGTTTGTAAACATAAACAATTCATGTAGATAATTGTACTGAGATGCTAGACAGTTGCAAATGAAGTTTTTTCATAAGTGTGTTGTCCCATAACAAATTAAATTCTATGTTCTAATATTTGATGCATTTGCCTTGTGTCTGTTCTTAGATGTAGTCATAGTATATATACTTTGCATTTATCATGAAAACATATCTATTGGAATTTTGACTATGTATCTGTAGCCGATTCGCATGCAATGTTTAACCTTTGCCGTATCCGTATGCAAGAAGGTAAAAATATGTAAAGAGATTTTGGATTTCATACATAAATGAACACTGAAAACAAATCAAAGCCATAAAGAACAAACTATTAAGATAGATTTCATTGAAAAAATGCACACAGTAAATGTTCACAAAGTTCTGCATTCAAAAGCAGAAGAATTTAACTAAAAGATGAAGCAAATTTATGTGAATTTCTAGTAGGGAAAGAAAGTGATATACTTATTAGCTCCCCATAGCCATCAAAAACTCGCCTTCACATACAACTTCACCTCCAACATATGCCTTGCCATCCATCTTGGCAATTCCAAATCGCTTTTGCAGCTTAGTAAGTGTCATTCTCATAACTAAGGTGTCCCCTGCAATCACGGGCTTACGAAATCGCACTTTGTCTATCCCAGCAAAGAAGAAGTTTTGACGAGAACCACCCACGTCAGGCTGCAACATTACCAAACCACCAACTTGTGCCATTGCCTGCAGCAAAAGATCTCGTGTTTATGTCCTCTTGTTAAGCATATTATAACAGAAAGCATATTCATTTTTTCCACTTATTGACTTGCTTATTGTATAGGTATGAAATTGTTCCTTGATCAAATGGAACTTCTAACAGGTCGTTTGCATAAAATAATAGTTTTCAAGCTTATGAACAAGCTTAGAGAATTACATACACTGGTTATTTATATCAATTCCAAAGGTCTTTTGAGAATCTAAGTAATATGGCAAATGATCTGTACCAGCTAACAAGGAAGGAATCAAAGGTTATTGTAAGCTGGTCCAATGAAGAAGGCAAGACACTAATTTCATAGACCAGATATTGAGCTCTTGGAGGTGTTAGTTTCAAATTTAAACATTAGTTTTATACTCCTTCTAATATCCTAATCAAAATAATGAAACAAATTATAAAATATAAAGAAATATGGAAACCAATCCTTAGAGATGATTTAAGATATTGTAAATTAGTCCCTCCTCCGGTCCTTACTATAAGAAAAAAGTTTATTTTTCAGATACATCAAACATTCTATGAACCTAAAAATCAAACTTTTTCTTATAATGACTAGAGGGAGTATTAAGGTACTATCTTAGTATTATGAGGTACTTTTTGCATACTCTAACACTACTCTTTATGCTAAAACTAGTAAACTTTAAGCTTGTTTATAAATATAGGCTTATAAAATGGATATGTCAGAAAGATTATCATTGCTAGTTCCATGAATGAATATAAAGAGAAAAAGTGCAGAGTGGTGACCTCAACCATGAGAACACCAGGCATGATAGGTCTTTCAGGAAAATGACCAGGAAAAAAATTGTCGTTGATTGTAACATTCTTTATAGCAACAGCAGAAACTCCAGGATTGTATTCAATCACTCTATCTACCAGTAAAAAAGGAAACCTGAAAAGAGAAACATGAATGATTCACAAAACAAAAGACACAAATCACAAATGTTTGTTGAGTTGAATTACCTTACCTATGAGGTAAAATCTCAAGAATCTGATTGATGTCCATGACTTTTGGAAATGCAGGATACCCTACAACATAAACAAAGTATAATGTTGTCAATTGTCATAATCTCTATAACACCGACACTTCTGATTGAAAGTGTGTCCGACACAGCCAAATATCATGTTGATGTGTCAGTGTCGTGTTTGTGCTTCATAGGTCATAAATAAATAAATAAGTAGACACATAAGAAAGGAAATAAAATGTTGTAAATCATACTTAATTCAATGGGGGTAGTGTCTTTTTGTTGAGGAGGAGCATTGGCGGCGGCATCGGAGGAAGGAAAGGTGGTGGTTAGTGATGGTTGTCTGAATTGGAATCTAGTGGGGAAATTGATGATGAGTGGAAAACTGGGTTTGGATGGTGAATGGGAAATTGGAGAAAGCAGCAATGTGTTGGAGAAAGTAGACACTGCCATTGGAATTGATTCTGAAGCTTGTTTCTTTTCCTGATCTCCTAATTAGGCAATAGTCTTAACAAAAACAACAACACTTGTGAGGTGAATTAAGTGAATAGTATCTTAATTAATCTAATCTAATGCTAAAAAGCAAAGAAGGCGACATGAACGATGGATGGATGGCAACAAGCCAACAACATATCTAACCTCTTTTAGTTTTATTTCACTTCAGTTAGGGCGGACTCTCCAACGTTGTTCATGTTTGTTGTTTTTGACAAACTTGTTGTTTCTTATTCGTTTATTGGTGCCCCAATAGTGTTGGGCACGAGAGAGTCTGTTAAGATGATATCAAAGTTTTTTCACGATTTTCTGGACCACTTGTTATCAGTTTTCTGATCGGGGCATCCATCACTCATATATGCGCACCAAGCCCAATAGTGATGGACGCGATGAAGTGTATTAAGAATTCTCACATCGGTTAGGAGTTGACTTGAATATATGTTGTAACAATTTTCACATAGTGATATTGTCTCGTTGTCGGGTTGGACAACAATCGTAGTTTTTTTTTTTTTCTTTCGGTTTTAGAGTTTTCACGTTATATTTTTGGGTTGTTGATTGCGCTAATGTGTTTATTTTTACTTTTTCAACTATGTTATTTCCTTACGGTGCCCTCCTTCAAAACTCTTGCCACTTGAACCAATTTACTGATGGTTTTTTCTCGTTTTTATTCGATTCTTAGGGGAAGGAAATTTTAACAATCCGTAATTCACCGTGAAATGAGTAGAGTCTAGACAAAACTGTTTTATTCCAAATCGAATTTAGGTTCTCCTGAATGATCTGTCTTTTAGTAAGCCTCATTAACTGATTAAAGTTTGATAGACCCATCGTCGATTTGAGCGAGTTAAATTGAAAATGACTCAGAATTGTTGGTTGACTCTATCCATTCAAGAAGACAGAGCAATTCAGAATTTAATTTAATTGTTAATGATATTATTCTTCTTATGTCATCTCATGTATACTTTGAAGTGAAGTTAAGTTATGTCATCTTATGTATTCTTTTATGTATTGAAGATTTATTAATTAATGATACGAATCAATAATAATAAAAACAAACTCGAATTTTAGCTCAATTCAACTCATTAACTGAAATCAAATGAAATAAACACTAGTTAATACATTTCATAATTTAAATACGAAAAAAATTAATTTAACTTTTTTTTACGAAAAAATTTATTTAACCTAAAGGTAAAAATTTCTAAGTTTAAATACACCCTATCGATGTGGGACTTATTTCTTAACGTAAATGTCATACATTTTTATAGCGAGTCCCTCCTCTCTATTTTTGGTAGTTATCGATGTGGGACTTCTATTTTTTGTTTCTATGGAGCTTACATTGTTAGACTTCACTCTCTTATGGTAAGATGTTGTACTTTGTCTGTAATTTTTATCTTCTCCAACTCACCATTTTCTACGACATTGTTGGTTGGCTTATGTCACTGTAGTGTAACACACCTTCATATTCAAAATAGGGCCTCATTTGTTGGAATTAAAACAAATTAAAACATCAAACTAATCTAATTTATTTCTTATTGCTTTTGTTAGTAAATCAAATTGTTGAAAACATTACTCTTTTGTGGTTTCTTTGAATCTATTTAGATACCACCGCCGGCCGATCTTAACGGTGGTGAATGTTAGAGACATATTAGAGTGAGATAGAGATTAGGAATAATAGATAAGATGAAGATGGGGGAGTAAACAAAAAAAAATAACAAAAAATGAGTCGTTGTTCAAAACAGGAAAACTCCATTGATATGTGTGTCATATATATATATATATATCTATCATACATCACATTTTCAATTTATTCTTTTATTTTTCTTACATTTTGGTAAAAATTACAAGAATACAACTAAAAATTACACACACTTAGCTTGCCTGTTTCCTAAGATGTAACTTGGTTGATGACAGTGGCGGAGCCAGGATTATAGCGGAGCTTGGGCACAATTTTAACCACAATATTTTTTTGGATAGCATGAGTTAAAACAAAAAAAAAAACTAGAAAAAACCAACAAAACATGAGTCAAATAAGAGGGATAAAATATAACATACCAACAAAATGTGTTTATACTCTTTACAAAATGTGTTTTATGTTTTTAAGTGATTATACATCAAAACTTAATAAACAGTTTGAAGAAATCAGTTTATGATTTATCTTCAAAACAGAGCAAACAACAGAACACATCAAAACCTAATTTATTTTCAAAATCAGTTTGAAGAAATCAAAGACAATTGAGATTGAAGAAATCAAAGTAACAACAGAGCAAAACCCAACCCAACAACACAAAAATTCTAGATTGAGATTTAAGAATAATACCTAAAGTGAGAGATTGAGCGGTTGAGAGAAAGAGAGAGATTGGGCGGTCGGCGACCGAGAGAGAGATTGAGTGGCTGACTTTTGAGAGAGATTAGGCGAGGGAGATGGAGATTGATCGGCAACTGAGACTGAGAGAGATCGACGGCGGTGAGGGCGATGGCGAGCGTTCTGACTTTGAGAGAGAGAAGCAGCTTGTTCGTTTTTTTTTATTTTTTTTACTTTCTATTTATCAGTTTTATGTTATTTAAAAAAAAAAAAAATAGGTGGGACAGAGCCTGGGCACGTGCCCAGGCATGCTGTATGCTAAAACCGCCACTGGTTGATGATTTATTTTTCAACCGTACTTGGTTCGAGACCCGACACAAAGAAAAAATTAAAAATTACCCACACTTTAACGGCAAAGATGCCAACAATACAAAAAAAAATCAATAAATTAATAAAACCACTTATGCATTAATTAGTTGAAAGCAGAACATATATTGCGAATTTCACCATTAGAACCTGTCTTCAATGTTACTCATCTTCACCATTGATGTTCCAAATTCAACATTAAATGTTAATCCAAGCAACCCTCTTAAACCTAAGTATCTTTGCACTAAGGTCTTTGTTGAAGCATCATTCCACAATACTTGATCAGATTGAAGAATTCCGCGCCCGTTTTTCAAATTAGCATAGTAAGAATTATCAAATTTGTTTTGACTTCCAGTATCAAATGCAACTCTATTTGTAGCACCATTGTTTTGAGGGCATAGTGTTTGTAATTGTGAAAGAAATGAAGGGTCGATGGAAGGGTCAGAAGAAACATTTGTTGTGAAATTGTACAATCTTTTATTAAAGAATTGACATGCAACAGTTCCAATTGTATGTCCACCTATATATATATATATATATATATATATTCATTAAAATAAATAATAAGTAAATAACACATATAGTTAATGATATTCATGAGTTTGGAATATTGCATGTGTGATAACTTACCAACTAAGGTGACAAGGTCTTGAGTATTAAGACCCTTTTCTGCAAATTTTCGTTTTTGCACATCAACAGAATCACTAGGACCCGGTAAATTAGCGACATCTAAAGCTTGTGACACGCGTCCGTCTCTACGTCCAGTAGGCACTTGCCAACTCAGTCCACCACTCTGTAGTGAAAACATAAATAAATTAGAAATTAGAAATATATTCAACTTTTCAACTTATGTAATTTTTATTGATCCAATTCTATGTACTAGCATTATGTGGTTTACTATATCATTAAAGTAAAATGCTCAATTAATATATACAGTTAAATTTGTTAATTACCATAACAACAGAATCACGAGCAGCAAGGGCAAGGATATCAGCACAAGAGACAACACCGGGACACACATTTTCGAGCTTTGTCTTAGCATCATCAATAACTTCATAACCTCTTAAACCAAGGTTCGGTAATGTTGTTCTCTCGGTGCCTAGGCCAGCAATGAGAACCGAGGCGTCACAACCTTGGACAAAACAATCATGGAAATGCAACCTAAGTAAACCAGGAGCCAAAGAAGAATCGGAGTTAACATGAGATGTAACCGTTGACTTAACAATCGATTCCGCTTGAGGACATGTACTCGAATAGAATCCTACATATGTCTCTTGGCTATGAACTTGTATGTTCACAATACCCAAAACAAGGAAAATAATTACAACCTTACACAAATTACTCTCCATTTCTATTTTTTAAGGAAATCAAGAGTTGAAATTAATGCAATGAACAGCCTATTATAAATCAACAAAAGTATGCAAGCTTATATAATATGAAATATATAACTGTTTAGGACTTTAGGCTTTAGGTGAATGTAAGAGAGCTAATGTATAATGATTATGTGAAATATGCAATTGATGAGGTGCAAGTATTTATATGGAAATTTAGAATTAGATTTTGGGGGTCAAAATTAAGATTAATTAAGAGAATGAGTAAGCTAAGACGGCTTCTATATGCACAAGTTATTATGTGGGAGCCATGCATGCAAATATAAAAAAGTAATTGAAATGATCTATGATGGATAAATATATGTATAGTGGGTGGAAGTGGGAATGAGTATAGTCGTTGGGTTAGCCCTCTAAATTTGTCATGTGGTCGTAAATTTGCGATGGTTATTATTATATTTACAAAAATACAATATGGTTGATTTTTTTTATTTATTTTTTGGTACAAACAACAATATGATTAATTTAAACTCTTGAAACAAATACAATGTATACTATGCATGCAACTAAAGTGCAATTAGTTTCCGTGTCCGTGTGAGAGTTTAGACAATGACTGAATTGTAGATATATATTTTGTCAAAATTAGTGTGGTTTACTTTATCCTATTCTCGAGAGTTATATAGGTTAATAGAGGGAAGTGAATTTTCCACACATATAGAGGGGATTGTAATGAATGTTGGCAGTTCAATTTATGATGTAAGGCTGAGATTAATTTTATTTAAAATCTCAATGGTTTGATTTTAAATTAACCATCGAGATCTATTAATATTGCGTGAAACTGTTAAGAAGTCTCACATCAGTTACGAGATTATTTAAATATGTGTTTATTAGTGAAGGTAATCCTCACCTTACAAGTTGATTTTGTAGGGTTGAGTTAGATTCAACTCTCAATCCTCTAATTTTATATGTAAGAGTCAATCATTATCTTCCAAGCTGATTTTGTAAGGCGATGATTGCCTAGACAACCATCTTTTAGTATAGTATATATATATATATCTCTTTAAATTGCTACCTTTGTATTGAACACTTCTTGATCAATAAAATGCTTTTGTAAAAAAAAAAAAACGTTTCAAAAAATAAATCTTATTCTCGTATCTAATCAAAGGCCATTATGGATGCCACAAATGTGGAGGTTCTAGATTTGAACTCCATCGGTATTTTTAAGGAGAGATAGATGTAAATTTCTTTAAAATTATTCTTTGAGTTCTAACATCTTCTATGTCTTAGATCGAGTAATCATATATCTTTTCTAAATTTGTTATTATAAAAAAAAAATTGAGCATGTGTTGCTTGTCATTTTTCCCTTTCAAATATAATACTTCTTCCGGACACAAATATAAAAAAAAAATTGTTTACACGGTGTTTAAGAAATTTAGTGAAATGTAGTTAGTTTTTTTGATTTAATGCAAAACATGAGTTAAGTTTATTATATTACCCATTTTAAAAAGTGTAAAAGTGAAATAAATGCCTAAAATAAACTAGAATTAAATAAGAGTATTTTAGAAATAATATTAGTTTAAAAGTAATTAACTTTTACTTGTAATAGTGACTGAATTTTAAATATTTTTTTGCTCGAAGGATTACATGACCTCATACAAAGGCTGCGCATCACCGCGTTTTCATTTTGTGAGGATGGCCCGGTTGATTGACTTTTTTTATTTTATTTTATTTGTAATTCAATTAATTAAAATTGAGTGAATCTGTATATTCCTCTCAAATGTTTAAGTTTGTATTTGAATGGTATATTATATTTATTTTTGAATTTCAACACCGTCAATTAAAACGATTAGTCTATCGATTATTAAAAAATAAAAGATCAACAAAGATAATAGGAAATAAAATTGGACAAAGAGTGATTCAAAAAACTCAAACAAAAGATTCATAATGGCCGCCGGCCTAGACATATTTCGAACATATGGTTTGATAAAAATGCATGATATTTTTTATCTTTATGTACATATTAGTGTATTACCAAATTTATTAAATTTAATTTATGGATCTCCGCGGAGATGGAATAGAGAAACTTTATGAGGTAGGAAAGGGACTAAGATTGTGACTAGTAATAATATTGGAGAAACTCTATGGATCTAAGAGGATTGATTGTCCAATGTAATTAAGAAAACTCCATTGACATATATATGTCACATTTTCCTTTAATACTTTTACACTTCCAAACATATTTCGAAATCAACAAGGAGACCAAAAAGAAAGCAAAAAAAACTAAAGTAAATATTATACACTTCAATGGCAAATTAACATGCCAACACGTACAAACTATAATCAACAAAATCGTTCATGCCACTATGTTTGGTTTAGTGGTGAAAGATTTGAATAGTATGCTAGAGTTTCTAGGTTTGATCCTTAGCTCCATTGTAAACAACAACAACAAAAAACCGTTTATGCTTAAATTAGTTGAAAGCGGAACATATCTTGCGGATTTCACCAGCAGTACCAGTCTTCACTTCAATGTTGCTCATCTTCACCATGGATCTTCCAAATTCAACATTAAATGTTAATCCAAGCAACCCTCTTAAACCTAAGTATCTTTGCACAAAGATCTTTGTGGAAGCATCATTCCACAATGCTTGATCAGATTGAAGAACTCCACGCCCGTTACGCAAATTAGCATAGTAAGAATTATCAAATTTGTTTTGACTTCCAGTATCAAATGCAACTCTGTTTGTAGCACCACTGTTTTGAGGGCATAGTGTTTGTAATTGTGAAAGAAATGTAGGATCAATTGAAGGGTCAGCAGCACCATTTGTAGTGAAGTTGTACAATCTGTTACTGAAGAATTGACATGCAGTAGTACCAATTGTATGTCCACCTATATATATTCATTCAAATAAATAAGTACTTACTAAATAAGATATGTAATTAACGTGATTACAACTTCAATATGTAATTCTAAAGTGTTAAATGAATTTCAAATATTGTATGATCACTTACCAACTAAGGTGACAAGGTCTTGAGTGTTAAGACCCTTTGCTGTAAATTTTTGTTTTTGCACATCAACAGAATCACTAGGACGAGGCAAATTATTTGCATCTGAAGCCTGTGACACACGTCCGTCTCTACGTCCAGTAGGCACTTGCCAACTCAGTCCACCACTCTGCAATGAATACATGAATAAATTAGGTTTATATCCCTACAAGAAAAGTGGTAATTTGTCTGGTTTTTTTCCACAGGGGTAAAAACCCCTGTGAAATGTGTACAATTTGCACAGGGTTAACCTCAGAAAGCCAGATTTTAAATTTTTTGATCATTTGTACACTATATATAGTTGAGTTAGTTAATTACCAAAACAACGGAATCACGAGCAGCAAGGGCAAGAATATCAGCACAAGAGACAACACCAGGACATGCAGCCTCGAGTTTTGTCTTTGCATCATCAATAACTTCATAACCTCTTAAATTAAGGTTTGCAAATGCAGTTTTTTCGGTACCTGAGCCGGAAATGAGAACCGATGCATCACAACCTTGGACAAAGCAATCGTGAAAATGCATCCTAAGTAAGCCAGGAGCCAAAGTAGAATCAGAGTTAACATGACCTGCAACTGTCGACTTAACAATGGATTCAGCTTGCGAACATGTACTCGAATAGAATCCTACTCGTGTCCCTTGGCCATTCACTAGTGTGTTCACAAGACCTAAAACAAGCAAAAGAAACACAACCTTAAACAAACTACCCTCCATTTTGATACAAGATATAGTTCTTTAGGACTTTAGGCTTTATGTGAATATATAAAAGAAGTTGTAAATGATTGTGTAGTGGAATGCTATGAAAATGCCATGCATGGTGCAAGTATTTATATGGAAAGGTTTGGACTTTTGGGGTCAAAATGAAGATAATTAGTAAACAAAAACGGCTACAAATTATGCAAGTGGGTATTGTGAGTGGAAGCCAAGTATAAAAAATAATTGAAATGATTTTTGGATAATGGGCTAGTGCTGGCCCTCTAATATTTGTCTTGTGGTGACAATGGTCAATAATTTATATGTATGCATGCAAGCTAGTACAATAAAATGCAGTTTCCGCGTAAGAGAGTTTAGTCTATGAATCACAGATACAGAGAGGGACATCAAACATAACTCGGATACTGACACGTTGATATCGATAATAATTTAAGAAAATAACGTAATTTAGTATAATTATAAGTGTCGGTGTTATGTCGGTGTCCGACACTAACATGTGTTCGACACCATAATAAGTCTGACTTAAGGAGTGTCCGTGATTCATAGGGTTTAGTTTAGAAAACGAATGATGAGTGTGAAAATATGAATGTCAAAGTGCGGTTTACTTTATCATATTATCGATGGTGACTTGAATTGAATGTGTCTAATCTAAATCAAAGCCACTTAATTTGGATGGCTTATAGGTTGTCATTTTGCACCCTCATGCAGTGCAATATGATATGATTGGATCCATTCATCAACGCGTTTACTTTTTCTCACTATGGCATGCTTGGTTGACTTTTTATATATACAACTAAAATAGAGTGAATCATAAGAAGAATGTGGATCAATTGTATTCTCTAAAATATTATGTCCGGATACGTGACACGATACCGATACGGTGATACGGGAAAATTTTCAAAATTTTCGATACGATTTTGCCGGGATACGTTACTTAAAAATTAAATATATAAATACAATTACCCAAAAAGGACATAATTATTAGTACTACTATCCCAAAAAACATCATCAGGATTATCAAAAAAACGACATAGTTGGTTATCATACACCAAATACAACAAAAAATAGATCACACTGCGAGGAAAGATGAGAAAGTAAATATATTTGGTTCAAATTGATCAATAAAAATAAATATATTTGGTTCAAATTCTGCACCAAATACAACAAAAATTTGAGTTTACTTCATTTATTATTAGCTATTTATAAGAGAAATAGATATAAATAAAAAATTAGTGGAATCTTTGTTAAAATCACACTGCAATTGCGGTGTGATACCGCCTTAGCAATACTACTGCCGCAATTGCGGATGCAGACCATAATTTAAAATCTCAACTAGTAATTAAACTAATTAATTCAAATACGTATTGAGATGGTAAATCAGATAGTTGAGCAGGATTGGTTATGTTATCATTCCGAAACTAAGTTTCTCTAATTCCAACCGGAGCGATGTTGGGAACTTGCACTCCAGATAACAAACAAAAGCTGGAAGATAAAAATATAAAATTCTTGGCTGTAGTGAAGTATTTGTGTATAGTTAGTGATTAGTGATTTCACTAAAACTAATGAGATGGAAAAAGAAACAAATGTGGCTTGCTTAGTCTGATTCCTTTGAAACACCGTCTTCCTCATGAATGTTGCTTCTCACTCTTCCAGGTTTCATGGCAATTGGGAAAGGGACCTGTATTACTACCAAAGTTAGTATCTAATCCATAGCTTCCTTAATCTTAGTAGATAGATAGTAAAAGGAAATTTATACCTGTTCACCGGCATTAGGGCCGTCAGTGTTGATGAGGATAGGCCTGCAATCCTCATCCATATTCATCAAGCTTGAGTGTTGGAAGTGCGCAATAAGAGCGGCTTTCCCTTGTATGCGAGCATATGCGAGTGCTGCCACTTTCTCACTGTTGAAAAGCTCCCATTTTTTTCCATTGAACACCTGCCACAATTGCATCATAAAGTTTTAGTCTATTGATATAAAGTGTGTGTGATGTACGCGATTAATTTTGATCACAATCATTGTTATTTTCTGCAGCTAACCTCATAGAGCGGTACAATCGAGCTAGGACTAGTCATGTTGATGAATGCATATCCAACATTGCAGTTGTTCTGCAATCAATGTTGATTCCATGTGAATAATTAACAAATATAAAAAGAATGCCAAAATATATTAAACAGAAAGAGAATAAACACTTACTTTGAAATCAATTGGTAGATACAAAAAATCATAAGTTCCTTTATGGCGTTCGTTGATTGTATCCTGCAGCTTCTTGGAAGTATACCTTTGCAAAACGTAAAGCATAATCCAAAAAATACCAAATGAATATACAAATCTTTTGCATTAGAGAATATGAGAACAGTTTATGCAAAAAAGCGAAATCTATTTAATGTCATATAAGGAGATAGTACTACTTACTTGTTAGGAATGTTCTTTATCATAAGTGTGGTTCGCTGATCTTCGCCCCTCATTATGCAGTCAATGTCAAGTTCATACCGTTTCAAGTCAGGCACGTTCGATGTGCCTACATTTCTGCGGCTTCTTATGCGTGCATCAAATGAGTTGTTAACCATATGGTTTCTACCAGGAAACATCACGCCCCTTTGGTTATGGAAGTTGTGTCCAAAATGAGGGGGCGTGTTATGAGGAACAAAGTCAACACGGTGCGGTGTTACGGATTCCCCTACATATGTATATCTTCTGTCCCAAAGAGGAGGTGATTGCACATGATGGTTATGTGATGGTGACATAGGAAGTTGGTTAAATCCTTGCAGAGTAGGTGCTGCACTAATTCCATTGAATGGTGAGTTTGGCCACATTGTTCGAGGAGGCGGATAGGAGTTACTCCATATTTCATGATGGCCAGAAAGAGGGAAGCTTGAGCTCACATTACCAGTGGATTTTGAAACTGAAAAAAAGAAGAGGGAAATATCTTGTTAGAACAACGATATGGTTCAAAAGTAAACGATACAAAAAACGCAAACAAAGAACACATGATATGTGATGATGCAGTTCGTTCAATTGCGCTAACGTCTTCAAATGCACAGCGGTTGCAGTATCTTTATATTGAAAAAGCTTAGAGTTTACATAGTACTACAACTAGTTGCACTTATTGACTTACCACATTCATCAAAATCCATAAAGGGTCCATTGGACTTTACTTGACAAAAATGCATGTTATCGATTCTTTCTTGTGTTTTGAAATTAATGTTTCCAGCCACCTCAAGAGGATTGAGAGGAAAATCATTAGTAAAACCATGACTACGTTCCGGTAGGGAATGAGGATGAAAAGCTAATGCAGCTTGAGTATCCAAATTCCACTGCCCTAGTGAACTAGATTCAGTAAATTCACATTGGTTTCCAACTGATTTAACTTTGATTGCAGACGGTAACGTGTTCGGAACACTTGAAGAGAAACCATGCAAGCCTGCTTCAATATTTTACAAACATCAGTGGAGGAAAATATATATATATATATATTATTTTTATGCTAAATTGATAAATCATGAACATGTTCTCTACCTTGGAAGCTGGTTGTTAGAGGACTCTTCTGATGAAGACAGAGGTTGCATTCTTGTTTGAATTCGGGATGAATCTGTTGAATCATATAAAAACATGGTGAAGTTCAGCATTAAATATATGGTGAAGTTCAGCATTTTAAATTGATGAATCATATAAAAATACTTCAAGTGTTCCATGATTCGCAACTTTTGTCGAAGGACTATCCTGAGAAATTTGTAAGCCAAATAGGATTTATTGGTAAACTCTGAACAAAGATTAACTAAACACTTATAGTACAAGTTCTTATAACATAAGTGCTTATGTATAACAGTATAAGCTATATCTACAAGCTGTTTTCATATGGACATGTCATAAGTTGTTTCCATAAGCTCTCGCAAACAATCTGACAAGTACTTATATAAGTACTTATTCAGGCAGACATATAAACAAAAATTAACACTATAAGTTTCAACGAGGATTAAAAATGCAGTATCCAACCTTTGGAATCGAATAATGAATTTCAAATTTCTTGCGACCGAAGAGTGTATTATGGAGTGCTCTCTTTGCATTCTGAGAAGCACTGATATCATAATATGATATCATAGCAAATCCTTGATGTTTGCAAGCTCTATAAAAAGTGTGAATATCTCCAAATTCCTTAAAAAAAAAAAAAAAAAAAGTGATTATCACAGTCCACAATATCCACTTAAACTAAAGGACAATGAAAACAACAAAAAAAGAGCATATATACCTCAAAAAGTGCTTTAAGCACAGTATCATTAACATCACTATCAATATTTCTCACAAGTAATGTTCTAGAAGAATGTTCACCAAAAGGGTTTTCTCCAGCGATCGAGGTATTACACAGTCCTAGTTGATTGTGCTGAGCTCGACCGATGATTTTGGAATTCTTTTCTCCAGGGAATGAATTATCAACATCTTCAAGTTCCATACCTCCAACATTGCTGAAAAAGTCTAGTTCATCCATGTCATCACCGTTCCAGTTAGTCACTCCAGAAAGCAAATTATCCTCGTCCGGAAGTAGGTTTCGAATGATTTGAGCCCCGAGTTCTTCAAAAGAGTCAACAAGCTCCTCTTCCTCATAATGCGATACATTTGTATTTACTGAATGTCCGTATAAAGCATTATTTCCAGATAATCGCACTATGCAAACAGAAGCATACAAAGATATAGCAGATTAGCCAACAATTTTCACAAGAAACCTTAGCATACAATTTTGTAAAGAAAACTTACATTTTCTGCTAAACAAATCTGGCAGAGAAGTTGAGAAGTGGCTACTTTCACGCGGAGCCACCATTATATTATTAACTTCACTACCATATGAAAAATTGGATACTGCTTGAATAGGTTTTGTTCCTTGATCAGAATCTACATGACATAACAAATTCAAAGAATAATTATTTCAAGTACTTACCAAACTAATCCGCTCCAATAGCGCAACGTAACAAAAATCTATACCGTAATATACAAGTAACTAAAAATAAAATGAGCATTATACAAATAAAATATATATATATATACAATGAGCTACAATAGGAAAAACGAACAGACGAACATGTTAGTAATACTAACCATGGTCTTTGGAACTTTTACCGAATTTCCAACATCCAGTTTCGCTCTGCCAATAACAGAAAGATAAAATAAGAATCGAAAACACGGTGTTCAAAATGGAATTTACTTAACAAGAAACAAGAGCATACCTCAATAGACGGAGAAATATAGTCCGAGGAAAACATCGATGAAGAAGAAAAATTATTGAAATCTTTACAAGGCATGATAAATCTCAGAATTTGCAGATATTATAACCAAAAACAAAATTTTGAAACTTGTTATATATATTCTTGATCACAGCATAGAAGGGTAGAGTAGTAAATTCAGTAGTTTTGCTTCCTCAAGATGAACACTACAAAGAACAAACACAACTTGTAAGCAAAATCTTCCAAGTTATCACACAAATATAAAGGATAACTTCAAAGACTTTTTTTTTTTTAAAGAATTAATGTCTTATAAAAGACTTAACTGTATAAGAGATTATGAAAAATAAAGAGCCATTAAATAAAATCATGCAAACTTGGCAATGGCACGTAATAATACTAATTGCAAAACCCACTAATATTGTGAAAGATCAATAAGATCACAAATAACACGAACTAATATTAAATCATTAATACTAATAGATTTGATTAGATTAGATTAAACATTATTCACGCCAACAAAAACAACCAAACAAAAAAAAAAGAGTTAATTGAACATAATATTCCTTTCATTCCTTTTTAAATCAACATAATATTTCCTTGATTCCTTTTTTAAAACTGCCGTATTTAAAGAAAATTTTCAATGTATACTAACTATATTATTTTGTCAATAATATTTTTAACTATTTATCAGAAAGAAATATATAGAATAAAATAATAAATGGTTAAGACTATATTAGAAAAAATATATAAGTATATTTCATCTCGACTTCAGTAAAAAATAACAACCAAAAATAAATAAATTTAAGAGAAAATTTGCTTTTTAGAACCATTGAAAATTTAATGTATCCGGTCTATAATATATCCAGATGCATTATATTTTTAACGAATATAAAAATAAAATTTTCCTTATATTAAGGATTAGAGAGTAACAAAAATTAATTTTGACACTAAAAAGGACTAAGCTCGCCTACAATTAGGATTTCACGTATACGGGACATCGGTGGCTAGTCATTCGAACAAGATTGAACATTTCATCTTCAATATTTCCTAACAAAAAAAAAAGTTCACGATCAAAGTAGACCTACTTTAATTATGAATGAAAAACGATAAGTTTGTTTGCGTAATAAAAACAAAAAAAGTTTAATATTTAGGATTATAAGAAAAATAAAGTTTTGAACCGTCTAATCTTTCATCGATATCCCAATTAAATTCGTGAATGTGGATCATATGATCACATGGAATCCAAATTTTAAAAGTAACAGAGTGATTAATAAACACATTAAAATTTATAATGTATAACCAAATAATTAAACTCAAGTTCTACAACGAATTGTTTGAAAGAATTTAAGTTCAATTATTGAAAAACAATGTATTTTTGTAGACTTTACTTATTTCTCATGGGGTTCCCATACCCTAAAAACTGAATGATTAACAAAAAACCTGATGGGGTTAGTAATAAACACATTAAAATAATACGAAGAACAAAAAGAAATAGCATGAAGCACCTTGCATTACGCGTTAACCTCTTAATCAACTTCTTTAAGGTGTTGCCGTTGCCGGAACAATGCGAGTGAGTGAGTAGTTGGTAGTTTTTTCAGTTTTGTTGTTTATAACGGTGTCAACGCGGTTTATATAACCTTTGTGAAGAAAAATATTTTCTTACTTTTTATTCGCAATGTTATATTAGGATAAGAATGTTTGATGAGTCAGGAGAATCTTTTTTTTTTTTAAGTATATTAATGGTTAGAAAGTCAGTAGAATATTCTAATTCGTTTTACTCAAATTAGGATAAGACTGCTTGATGAGTCGTCAGTTCTTTTTTAAGTAGTTTAATGGCTAAAAAATTAGTAGTTTTTTTTTTTTTAAAGTTAAATACTTAAATTATATGGTTGATGATGAGGTCAAGAGAATATTCTAAGTTTGGAATATTCACAATGAGATTGATTTTTTTTTTATTATAGAAATAATAAGAGTGAATTAATGTTTGATGAGTCAAGTAAATTGTATTATTTGTCAAAAAAAAAAAAGTAAATTGTATTATATTTTTAATTTTGGTGCGTATTGCAAAATTCCCAAATAAATAAAATTCTGGAACCCTAATTTGTTTTCCTTCTCCGTTCATCATCATTCATTCTCCCAAATCTTGTTAGAGTAGAGAAATAACAACTAGCAGGACATCCTAATTAACTCCCAAATTTTGCTGATGATGTATGGTTTTTTTTTTTTTTTTAAGCAAAATTGGAAATGTAGAAGTGATATAATAATTTGATGATATCCTAACAAAGTCGGAACTCCATCAAACCAACTACCAACAACAACAACACCCCAAAGATAACATTGATAAGAAATAAAGAAAAGAAAAAAGATGAGGGGCTACACCAAATCCATCAAAAAAGATCAACAAAAACGAAAAAGAGGGAGACCCACCCTATTACGAAAAAAGTCATCCCTAATGCAATTTGGCAAAAAATCCCATTACAATGAAGTTCCTAATTTTATTGGTCGGAAAATTGCATTCTTTTGGACTACCTGGGTGATTGGGTGTCACAAGTTTGGACTTTCAGCACCAATACTGGTTTGGCGGGGGAGATTGGTTTCAAGGTAGAAGACTTCAGACCGGAATGACGTGATGCAATTTCCAGGAAGAAGAGGTGAAGGTGAAATTTGAAGCACGTGATTAATTTTACTTAATAAATTGCAACCGCACAAGTGTAATTTGAGTAACATTTACACCGTTCAATAATGCTTTAATGAATAAAATTTTATAAAATCCACTGTTGAATTGAAAGCTTATATTGTATAGATCATCCATGTTAAATTTTACAAAAATCTAAAATCGTTTGATATGTTATTGAGACCGATGAAGATTAATGGTTTATGTGTTTTTATTGAATACCGTTAATCTTGATCTATCTCAAAAACATATCAAACGATTTTAGATTTTTATACAATTCAACATAGATGATCTATACGATATAAGCTTTCAATCCAACGGTGAATTTTGTAAAATTTGTATTCGTTAAAGCGTTATTGAGCGGTGTAACTTTACTCAAATTTTACACCGGTGTAATTTGATCTATATATATATCACAAACTCTAAAATGAAAACTTCTTATAATATTTAAACAATTAGTCCATCTGTTTTGCAATTTCCATGGAACAATTAGAAAATTGGTAAAAGCTTGGATTGTCAGCAGAGAATCGCATTCCAACCAAAGAGACCTCCAACCCCTATCATGAAACATCTCAATGGACAACATGGCAGCAGTGAGCTCAACAAAAAGAGAATTAGAAATGCCAAGATTAAAAGAAAATCCACCAACATAAGTACCTCTGCAATTCCTAAAAATACCACTACAAGCAAACAAATCTGGACAACCTTTTAAAGCCTCATCAAAGTTACATTTAATCTACAAGTTAGGAGGGGAATCCAATTCACCTGAATGATCTTAGGAGCAAAAGGAGGATGGCAAGCCACTTTAAAGAATTTTAGAATTTTAAAGTCTTGTACCGAAGATTTCATGGTACATTTTGAGTTTGATACTGACAAGTAAATTGCATTGCAAAGTAAATTTTGAAGTTGAACATGATTAAGAAAAATAAATTTATGGATGATGTATGGCTCCTTAAAGTGTACTAAAACATTAAAAAAAATGTTGGGTAAAAAAAAAAGTACAAATTGCGCAATTAAAAAAGTGAGAGTCAAAAGTGTAATTAAACAAAAATAATGCGAGACTGAATAAATTTATGGAGGTATATCATGTATCAAACTTAGCTTAATTGGTAGGATATTACATTATATTTATAGTTGTAGGAGGTCGGGGTTCAACAATCCTGATCATCCCACTTATCATCTTTAAGGGTGAAATTTCTAATCACCAGACTTAGTTAAAAAAACACACCCCTCAAGTTGCACATTAGTGCGTATCAATGTCAGACATTATAAATGATGTCACTAATACATGTTATACACGTGGGAACAGCATCATATTAATATAATTTGGCAGTACGTATTCCACACTAGGACAATATTAGCCGTCCAGATTGAAAAACATAGCAACAAAAATCCAACCATTTTCAAGTTCATATACAGCTTTACACGACATGTCCAAGGTTGTTTTTGTATCAAACAATGTAGTAAATGACATCATATAATATATCTCTTGATATTGTCAAAAGAATATCAATATGTTTATGCCCTTGTTATTGCCTTCAACTATAGGAATAACTTAATTAGGTACATTAATTCAAGATTAGAAATTAGTCTCATGATTAATTTCCATTCCTAAAATCTTCAACTAGTAACTTCACAATGGGGTTTTCCCTTTTTGTTCTTCAACTTATTACTTTTTCAGTTCTTACTATTGCTCAAGAAGAACCTAAAGGGAACACCAATGATGTACAAAATAATTCTTCAGATAATAAAACCAATAGCAATTCCAACCTTTTATTATTAATTCTCAATGTGGTTCTTCTTTTAGCAATTATATTGCTATTGATTCTTTACTACAACACATCAAAAAAACTCAATAGAATAGTGAAGGGACACATTTACACATCTCATGAACAAGAGAAAGATGTTGAAACAAGTATTAATGTGAAGAGAGTTGAGATAGGAGAAGGGACAACAATGATGACAGTAGAAGAGAGAAAGGAGTTAATGTTTTTCAATGATGAGACAAATTTTCAAATGGGAGAACTTCTTAGAGCTTCTGCTGAAGCATTAGGACATGGAATTATGGGGAATAGTTATAAGGCTATGTTGAATAATGGACATAATATTGTTGTGAAGAGGTTAAGGGACTTGAAACCATTTACTAAGGAAGAATTTGCAAAGATAGTGAAAATTATTGCTGATCTTAAACATCCTAATTTGTTGCCTTTGCTTGCTTATTACCATTCAAGAGATGAGAAGTTGATGCTCTATAGATATGCTCAGAATGGAAATCTTTTCTCTAGACTTCATGGTAATTTACATCAACTTGGTCTTTTTTATTCTGAATTGTACCTTGATATAATTTTTCTTGAAATGGTATCATTTATATTGTGCCACATATGGTATATGGTGGATCGATGTTTGAAAATTGTTCAATCAAACTTTGACGATGATAAACGTCATCACCTTTTTTGGGTCATCTACGTCCTTATAGTTGAGATAGTGACCTGATAGGTGTTAATTCAAGAAAAATGAGAAAACTCATATAAGTTAAGTTTTGAGGCACTAATATTTATTTTTCTTATCTTTTGTTGAACTAACGAGTCACGGTCTCACAATTGTGAGTCTCGGTTGTGAGGACGAATAATACCATAAGCTTTCTACTTATGAGTAGCAACACCGGTCATTATTATGGTTTTAAATAATGTTCTAGCATTGGTCTGCTATAGATTAAATGTGACCGTGACACTTCTCTGCCTTCGAAGCCCCTAGATCAAAATATAAAGAATACTTGAATGTTAAAATATTAAATATTCTTATCATAGGTTTTTTCCAATTTAAATTCCAAATTTATGACAATAGAAGTATGGTTACAAACTGATTTTTGTCTCACAACAATATGGTAATTAACCAAAATGTGCATGACTTTATCAGATGGAAGAGATGGAAACAGGGTTCCATTCAATTGGAACTCAAGATTATTAGTAGCAAGAGGTGTGGCTAGAGCATTAGAGTACCTTCACATCAACAACAAGATCCATAACATTGTCCCTCATGGAAATCTAAAGTCTTCAAACGTTCTATTTGATGAAAAAGATTCAGTTCTTGTATCTGACTTTAGTCTTGCGTCCTTAATAGCACAACCAATTGCAGCTCAACATATGGTTGTTTACAAATCACCTGAATATGGATCTGCAAGAAAAGTTACAATGCAATCAGATGTTTGGAGCTATGGATCACTTTTAATAGAAATTCTAACAGGGAAAGTTTCTATGTGCTCAGCTCCACAAGGGACTAATGGTGTGGATCTTTGTAGTTGGGTTAATAGAGCTGTGAGAGAAGAATGGACTGCTGAGATATTTGACAAAGAAATATCTTGTCAAAAGAGTGCTCTTCCTGGGATGTTAAGGTTGTTGCAGATAGCAATGAGATGCATTGAGAGGTTTCCTGAGAAACGTCCTGAGATGAAAGAGGTAGTTAGAGAAGTGGAGAAAATACAACAAGTACATTTGATGTCTGAAGATGAGGATGATGTTTCTTATGATAGGTCTATAACTGATGATTCATTTTCAACTAGTAACTCAGGGATTTTTATTGGAGATTAAAGATAGATTCATAGATAGAATAAAGTTACATATTTCTACGCATGCTTGTTTCTGTCTCAAAATGAAACATACTCTTCCTTTTGTTTGTCATATTTATATAATTTGATTACATTAGAAGTATATATAATATTAGTTTTTTGCAACTACTTTTTTGGATAATGTTAGTCTCAAATAATTCGATGACTGACCATTCGCTGTGCAAATTGTGGTCTTTCGCATGAAAATAATTGCAAGCATAACATTACAATGCTCCCTTATGATCAGCACAAATTTAAAATGTGTGCATGATTATCATGTTTTGAGACATCGGTGTCATGACATTCAATGCAAAAATGGATCTTAAATTAAAAATGGGATCCAAGTAAGCCCGAAATAATTATACATCATCTTATAAGATGACATGAAAACTATAAACTACACATAATAATGCGCTAAAGCTGGTTTCGCATTCACTAGACATTACCCCCTAAAAGCTTTTTCTCTACATCGGTAGAAGAATCTTCCTGACAGACCTGTTTCTCAGCCTTTACTGATGGATTGATAGTTGATTCATGTATCTGTCAATTAAACCAGAAAATGAGGCTTGGACCAAACAATAGCATTCTACTTCATTAGAATGTGTCAAAATTCATGAAAGCATACCATGGCACTGGATTTGAAAGGTGCAATATCGTTTTGAAGCAGCGTTGATGGATGTGAGGGCCTGTGAAACAATAAGTGTGCTATAGACCGATCAATTGGATTTGTGTTGGTTTCGATATCCATTAACCCTGTACACCTGAATGAAGCTATGTGTTATCGAAAAGAAGATTAATTGATAAGCACTATTTAAAAATAGATCCAAAAAGGATGGTTTTGGTCTGGCAAGTGAATAACAGAAAAGAATGTTTTTGGAAACACTACAAATTGCAGATAAGAACTCACAACTACTAATACTCAAAATAATGTTACACAGTCATTAAAACTCTGATGCCCCTCCATAATGGCTACCTTGTTATTGAGACAGATAATTATGATGCTATAAAAGTGAGCATTACCTGCTTGCATCCCGTGTCATTGTGTCTTTGCATGCTGCAGTGCCATCTCCAATGCAACCATTTGAGTTTGAATTATTATCTCTTTGCTCAGCACTCTTAGCTAAGCGGTATAAACTGTCCCTTATGCACAGTTTGGTTTTAATATCCAACTGCAATCAAACAAAGTGGTTGATTTTTCAGCAATAAGTGACATTTTATATATATATAGATAATAACCATGGCATCTTTAGGTTTATAAAAACGTTTTCAGTTTCCATTTTAAATTGCAAAAACTTCACCTTGTTTTCTGTTTTCAAAATTTTGTATAGGGAACACGTGAAAAATGTTTTCATTTAAACAAGTTAAAATGAAGTAAAAATGGGTGGCAGTTTTGCAATTTAAAATGAACATAAGAGATATAAACAATTCCTTTTCACAAACTTGAACATCACTAGATTCTAATACCTGTTCCAACACTTGTTGCAAGTTGCAAAAGCTATTTGCTTTGAGCAAGTTTTGGTCAAGAGCCGAGCTTATGGGTGAGCTTTCCTGTACAGTTGATGAGTCTATTTTTGATGAAAATCCTAGACTAACCCCTCGAACTTTACTATGACCTTCATTTTCATTTTCAAATTGATGAGCTACCTGCTGAGAAGAACTTGGACTGTGAAATGGCATTTCATTTGCCCTTCTTTCGTTTTTGTAACTCGTATTTAAGAGGTTGCCATGGCTATGATACTTTTCCCTATTCTCATTTGTTTTCAAGGCAGCAGCCATCAAAGAATGACTATGAGAACAATCCATGTTTGAAGCATAAGATGATTCTATAAGAGAAGGAGACATGTATACATCATGGTCCGCTCTTGGTCCAGAGAAATTTGAAGAGACGGAAGTGTGATTTGGAGCATGACTAAAGTCTAGGTGCGCTAAAGGAATTTGTGTTAGTATGCAGCCTAAAGAATCATAATCTGTGTTCTGCTTATGCTTCTGATTACTATCAAGAGAAGTAACTCCACTAGAAGAGGCTCCAAACTGCTGATGTATATCTGCATATTGCTCAGGAGGAGTATAACGATGAATAGAATTGCCATTTTTTCGCTTTCCTGCAGATGACTTTGGAAGCTTCTTCTGCAATTGTAATACAAAGAAACTGTTAGTGATATCCAAATTAAAAAAGGATTTAATCCGGCTTACACCTTCATACTCTAAACAAATACACCGTGTATTCAGAAAATAACCCACCCTTGCTATCAAACTTGCATTGTATACAAGACAAACCCAACAAATTACCCTCAAAATGAAAGAATTTTTTTTGGGTCCTGCATAAAGGTCAAGCACAAGTTCCAATTAAGTGAAGATAGTGAAAAATGAAAAACCATTATTCACAACAAATGGCATGATTACTGGATTGCCCTAAATACAAACACAGTATTAGTTACAACTTACAACTATAACCAGGATAAAATAAATTAGGTCATGAATAATGAATATACCATAAAAATTATCATACTCAGAGACCGACTGAATCTCATTCTAGAATATACGACCTACGAGATCAGAAGCATGTATCAAAATTAGTTTTTCATGTGCCTTTGAGAGGATCATCATATGGAGATATCAGTATGTGCCCTGGTGTTTTCATAAAGAACCCACATCGAATTATAGCTTCATAATTTGAAATTCAAGAATTGAAAACCCAGGTTGAAAAGGCAACTAACAAACCTTTTCTTTGGACACCAAGGCATCTTTATCACCAGATTTTTTATCTGATTCATTGAACATTGATAACGAAGCAGGGACACCATTGTCATCCACATCCATTTGAGATCTTGTCTTATCACCGGGGGATGACTTTTTGTTTGAATCATTGATCGGAAGAACTTCAATGTTGTCCTTGGATGAATCCATATTGTATTCAGATATATTTTTCAATGGACTCATGTCGGCACAATGAAGCTTTAAGTCGGACATTAATGCATCATCTGAACCTTCCGCACTGTGTGAAGAAGAAAACCAGCAGAACTCCTCTTCATTATTGAGACTCCGCATTCCAAATGTTAAATCACAACTTCTGCAATTTAAAAGTGATATTTTAGATACTTATATGATAATTGCAACGAATTGATTAATTTTTCAAACAAAGGGAAAGATGAGGAAAAATTCTGTCAAATTGGAGGGTTTCTTACAACATCCTGTCAACATCTTCTAAGTTTCCTATATCCAGCCACCCGTCATTATCAAGAAAACTGAGTTCATTATCAGCTTCAGATATGTGATTTTTTGGATGTTGACATGCCCCATCATCTTCCACCCCACACTTTTCTTCCAAGATGGTATCATCTGCACAAAGCTTGCTACCACCAGAATCTATATTGCCGTTCTTGAAACAGTGATCAGACATGCCTGTATGATCTGAAATTAGCCCTTTTGCTTCTCTGTATGAGTCACCATCACATGAAGAAAATACACCTTCAGGTGTGTCAGACCATGAATCCTTTTCTGGCATTCTTTCATTCTGGGTCATATTTTGCAAGTATAATTCATCTTTACCCAGAGTACCATAGCTACTAACATAACCACTACTTTCTAAACCACGTAAGTCGTGATGTGATTTCTTACAGCCATCACCCTCAATTACAAACAGATTATTGTGTTGGCTTCCAGAATGGGGGACTATGAGATCATGATTCTCATCGAATTCGTCCCACGTATTATCTTCAAACTGTAACACAAAGACATATATTAATTATTAAGCAAATAACTTATAGTAGCCTGGCATGAGATAAAGTGACAAATTTATAAAAACACAGTATCAAACCCAATAAAGAGATAAATATTAAATTGAAAACATCAAACTAGTACATTCGTTAAAGCTCAAATAAATACAATCCACCACTACTGATATCAACAATAAAAAAGGAAATAATAAATAATAATACATCCCCAAACAATGTTCATTTTTTATAGAGAAAACATGTGCAGGAGAGGAAGTTTACCCTGCAAGGGTTTCTAAATAACCTTGTGGTAAAAAATCTACCTCAGAAAACATAAACCATATCCTTCCAAGATTCAAACTGAACCTTGAGGAAGTTTAAATCAGGCCTGACCAATTTAAAGGGATTAAAGAAACGATTTGTGCAGGAGTGAAGTGGAGCTGTTGCAACTTGCAAGCAAAGTGTAGAACGAAAGGTACACAAATATAAGTTTCAAATTTACCATTTAACAAGGACTGTATTCTGTACACTTCACAATAGCAGTAACATCGATGCTTCTGGTGTCTTGTTAATAGCTACCAAGCCACTTCTGCATCCCTAGCACTACTGAACTTGGATTGCACAACAGCCTGCTTTTAAGATTATGCCACAGAGCAAAAGCACTCACTGCAGAAAAGAAAACATTGAATCCAGAATCAGATAGTGATATCATCAATGCAATTACAGAATAGTTCATGTAATACGAGCAGAGTCCAAAGGTAACTCGACAAAATGCCAACAAATTTGTGGTCTTAAATGGAAATGAATTAGGGCCGGCTGAATGTTCTGTATCGTGTTAAGAATGGAATTTGAAGTGGAGTCATGGAGACAATAAATACAAGAAATGGTACTATATGAGTATAATGTGGCAAGGCTGCAAAGCAATATTGTATACTGGATTTGAATTTAGCAATAGTTCATACCTCAAACATGTAGATGTTTGACATTCCCCGCAGATCTTCTATCCATCACTAGTGATACACTCAAATGCTTGATCCAATTTCATGTTTATATAGCAAGCCTGTCACCAAAGATGTTTTTCAATCACAGAACACACCAATCATAAAACAAACCTGAAGTCACAAATTTGAAAAACCAACTAAGGAACAAAATTTATATCATGAAGAAAGAAATGACATGTTAAGTTCTATGCCAATTATAATAGTAGAAACACATATCCACTGTGTTTATAAATTATGAATAGCATTGATCAATGATACTAACGGTCCTTAAATGCCGGAGAATACTTATTGTTGGGTTAACACTTATAGTTGACTTGTTCATGAGTCTAGAGATAGTCAACCGACATTATAATTGACACCAACTGCCTTCTCATCGGCAGCATATGAACATCTACGTCCACCAGCAATTGCCTATACCGATCCCACGATCTCAATTGAGTTAACTACAAAAATAATTTTGTCGAAGAGTTTAGATAAATCTGCTACTACCTTTTCAGTCAAAGAAATACAAAGCCGGCGCGACTGCTGCAACTTTTTGGCATCTCTGGATTATGAAATGGGATTTCAAAACTTTCCCATTTTAAGTTTCATAAGAAAAAAGTGGAGCCTGGCAAAACCTTCACCAATTATAGACCTATTTGACAAAACAACATAGAAGTATTAACTAAGGAAAGTAACAAAATTATCATGTTAGATTTAAGTTTAACTTTACTAAAATCATGAAACAAAGGTGGCCATAAGTAAAAAAATGGGGAAAGAAAATATTTTGAACTTAAAGCATAAGGCATAGCCAATAAATATTACTAAGTTCAAATAACTTCAACTTACGACATAGTCCCTATTTGGATAAACAGCTTATTTTGCAGGTTATAGCATACTCTCTCCATCCCAAATTATAAGTAAAAATAGGTCAAAGAAACTTGATGCATATGGTTAAAAATTTGAACCAAATACATCAACTTTCTTTGACCTATTTTTGCTTATAATTTAGAACAAAAGAAGTACGATAATTAAAGATAAAATAAAGTGACATTGTTTTTGTATAAGCTGAAAACAACTTATGAAAATGTCATGAGCCATTTTCTTAAATTCTCCAAATCAATCCAAATAACTGATACTAAAAATGATTTAGAAAACAAAATGAGCAACAAACAAGATCCAAAATATTGGAAGTTCATTTTCACCCTCTCCTTATCATCAAACACTTCACCAACCAACCGGATTTATATGTTCCAAATTATAATCAAATAAAACTAGAAAACAAAAAATAGAATAAAAATCACACCAATTAAAATTAAACCAAGAATCAATAATAACTACTAACTTATTTAATTGGTAAAAACAATAATAGCAGATGAATCTGAAAGATATAAATAAAGTGATTTAGAAGCAGTTTAGCCTAATTAACGTTGATATAATATAAGCATAATTAATTAATCATAAAATAAACTTAAAAAGAAGAGTACGAAGAAGCTGAATTTTGAAGACATGTATCTTCTTGAGTCAATAATTTTCTTCATATTGATAAACTAAAGAAGAAGAAGAAAAAATAAAAATGAAGTTACCAAAACGTGGAATGAGCAAGAAGTGATTATTTTGAGAGCTTTTTTTGGCCTCAAAGTGTTGTATGGTTTTGTGATTCGTTTTCTTTCCAGACCCTTCTTTTCCTACTTCAACTTGCACGATCAATTTTCTGTTTTTTTAATTAATTAATTTTAGGCAAAGAAAAATAACGAGGGAGAACTGACACGTGGCACGAAAATATTGTTCGTGGTTGGAAATATTTGAAGGTATCGGATCATTTACTGTGTTTCTATTGGTCCACAATCAGTTTCTGTTTTACTACCAGACACGTGTCTAGTTGCCTACCCTACGCATGTGCGTGCTGCCTATTAGTCAATTCAAAGCACGAGTATCAGGGTGTCATTGGTAAGGTAATTGTGAAGAAATTTATTTTTTGGATTCATAAAATGTTTCATATATCATGCGCTAGGTTTTGTTGAGTTGTGAAGAATTTGGGTAGTATGTTATAGGTCATGAGTTTGATTCTCACTTATTGTAAACCAAAAAAAAATATATGGACCATATACATATATTTAATGAATTTTTTGACAAACACAAAACAACGATATTCATTCATTCAAATTGGTTGATATTACATCATTAAAATCATTACATATTCAAAATCGCTAAAAACTAAAAAGGATGAATCAGCGAGCAAGTTCACAGCATCCGAGTTAATAGCATAAAACTACCTTATTTTTAAGCCTACAATTGATATGACGAAATATAAGTGTCTGGAATAGTCATATCTTCGGATCTGCAACGTTTAAGACTCTAGAGTCATTGAATCTGTATTGGGTATGAATCGAAGCAAATCTGCAAATCTGAACAAAACAAATACCGTACAAAGACGAGACTCAAAACAAACACCGTACAAAGACGAGACTCAAAACAAACATGGTACAAAGACGTGACGTCAAACAACACCAGACAAATAAATCACAAAGATGAAAAACTCAAACGAACTCAAAAATATGTGAAAATCACTTATTTAAATAAAAACGTAATTGAAAAATGATCAAGATGGGTGATTTTGGATCAAAATCTCTAATGGATGAACAAGAAAAAGAAGAAACAAGAAAATTAGGTTTTTTTCCTTTTGAGCGGCGGCATTTAATGAATTTAAAAGGTAAATTATTATTTTTTTTTTTTATAATAAGGATCGAAGGAAGTAAATGTGTTTATATATAATACTTAAAGTTAGTGAAGGAAACAAAATTGATTGCTATTCTTAATCCTTATCTTATCTTAATATATTAAGGCAAGCAATAATGCTAACCTCAATTAGCGTCAAAATTGCAACCATATTTCCGCCCAAGTGCTTCAACCCTTCAACTTCTTTTTTTTAATTTTTTTATTAAATGAATTATATTTTTGACCAAATTGCTACTCCGGTTAGTTTTCTCTTTTTTACAAAAGACTCTTGAGTTCTCTATGTTTTATCAATTCCAACTCATTTTTCTTCTATTCCAATAATTAATTGCAGGATAATGCTATGGTGGACCACTAAGTGGTCCACCGTGGACAAGTGATCTACCGAATATGAATTTTACGAAATTCATTGTTGGATTGAAAGTTTATATCGTATAAATCATCTATAAAATTTTTAAAATTTTTTTAAAATTATTTGATATGTTATTGAGACCCATCAAGATTTACGTTATTTAATAAACCGTTAATCTTGATGTGTGTCAATACCATATCAAATGATTTTCAATTTTTCTAAATTTTTCTATGGATGATTTATATGTTATAAACTTTCAATCCAACAATGAATTTTGTAAAATTCGTATTCATTATAATGTTATTCATGGGTTATCCACCATGAATCACTTGATCAAGTGGTCCATATTAGAATTTACCATTAATTGCATAGTTTGACTTCACCAAACTCATTCTTCTTTTTTTCATGAGACTCTTTCTTTTGACCCAAACACCACATTCATTCTTCTTCAATTTTCATTGTGAGTTGTTGTGACTATCCTTCTTTATTGAAACACACATACTTTCATCTTCTTCTCAACTCTGCCAACAACTTTTCCTCTTCTCACAATGGACAACTTCTAAGCTTAATAGTTTATAAGGTATCTTTTTCTCCTAAACCATAAATACTGCGATTTTCTTATTTGGTTTTCTTAATTTTTAAGCTTATTAGCTTATAAGCTTAATTTCTTATTTGAACTCTTACCGTGATTTTCTTATTTGGTTTTCTTGAATGATTGAGCTCAAATTTCTTCCTCTCTTAGCACAAGAATAGGGGTGGTTATCCTTTCCTTCGTCCCCAAGCTATGGAGGTTATGGGGTTGATGATTTCTTCCACGTGAAGTTAAGCAGTTGATCATTTGGGAGAAGAAGATATTTTGGGTGTGATTCATCATTCAAAACTAGTTGGCACCACGTTGCTTCATCTCGCCACGTCAGGTAGTTTCGCCATCACGCCTACTGGATCTTCATGGATCACTTTGATTGGGCTTTGTTACTTTTAGACTTATTGGGCCTAACTGATTTATCCCTTAGCCCATTGCCCGGTCCAAAAACAATATTAAAAAAAATACCATCTTATAATTATCATGGGTAATTTTTACTTGGAAGAACCGAAAATTTGTTAATGCTTCAAAACAAAAATGGCATTAAAATAAAGTAAATAAGTGGTTACTCACGTGTGCGTGCGCGTGCGTGCACTCGTTGCAGATCTGAAATTTGGCTGTGATTGAAGATCCCGGTGCTAGTTCCCCAAAGTATAAAGAAAAAATGTCTTTCAAAAAAGCATATTTTATGTATGACAGAATAATATTTTCATTCTATTATTTGAAAAAAGTAAAAAGATCGGAACAAATTATAAATATTTTATTCCACTATTACCCTTGATTAGAAACACTTGTATAAAGTATAACATAGTATTATAAAAATATTATCTCCATCAACAATTCATCCACCATAATAAAAGCTCATGGAACATCTTAATTTTATTTTATCTGCTCAGTCAATAACTTCAAACAAAAAATTTATAATAGCTTATTACTAACTAACTAACACTAACTAAAAATAAAAACTAACACTAACACTAACTAACACTAACTAAAAAGTACTTTATCTGCAAAGCATAACCTTATCAAATGTCAGAAAAATGAATCATAAAATAATCTACAAACTAAGATTACAAATCTTACAATCTATGCCTAACCTTTTCATTCTACAAACCTAAAAGAGAGATTTTTATAAGCTGAAAATAAAAATGAACTTTTTTTTTAAGTAATTTCAACAGAAACCCAGTTGACCAAAGGCTTCAAAGATTTGAAGAAAAACTTCATCAGATAATTTGAATGAAAAATAAAAAATAAAAAATAAAGATTGGATTTTGACGACAAACCTAAGCAAAATGGATAGATCTAGCTAAAGTAAAATCTATTGAGCTGATCTGAGATGAGATGCAACAAAGCAGAAAGATTAAAGCTTTAGGTCGGACAATGCTAACATCCTCGGTTTCTTACACTTCCCTCATCTCTCTCTCTCTCTCTCTCTCTCTCTCTCTCTCTCTCTCTCTCTCTCTCTCTCTCTCTCTCTCTCTCTCTACTGTTACGCTGTTACACTGTTGATCTCCGCTCAGTTTCACCCTTTCCAATGTTCCTTTCAGTTCTGGGTTCGTGCCATTGATAACATAACCGAAACTACATATAATGGATTCAAAATAATATAAAAAAATTTACTATCTTATAATTATCATGGGTAATTTTTACTTGGAAGAACTGAAAATTTGTTAATGCTTCAAAACAAAAATGGCATTAAAATAAAGTAAATAAGTGGCTACTCACGTGTGCGTGCGTGCGCGTGTGTTAAAATAAATAAAGTAAATAATTATATCTTATTTGGGCTAATAGTGGCTACTTTTTTTACTCACCAAATGTAATCTCTAGCTTTTCTCAAAAAAAAAAAAAGTACAGTAATCTCTAGCTATTTTCGATTGGTTGGTTGCTTTCACTTTCCTTTTACCTCTTCAAGAGTGAGTCTCCTTCTTTCATTATTCGCCCAGATTATGCTTCAAAACTACCAAAGTTGTATTGTGTGTTTCCTCATATGGATTTCAGCTTCTTTCACAAGATAAATTATGTACTCTAGGAACAAATCATGTAAGGAGAAAACCATAACTTACGGTTGTTGCTCAAAAGTTAAGAGTTGTATAATTCATGCAAAAGTATTGTGTTATACAATGAATCGGGTCTCATTAAGCTAAGAGTCGTAGAATTCATACTCTGAATGTTTGAGATCCCACATTTACGAGAGATTTGACAAAATTAATACCTGAAATTCATAAACTAACTTTTGAGATTGAGTTATATACAATATCTCGAGAACAAAAATTCATCCAAGACAACAAACATCACCAACAAGCTAATTCAAATAAATAATCTATCGATCAACGGTCAAATCATACAAAGTAGAATCTTATATAAATTTAGTCAACTTTTATATACATAGCGACACTTTTTCTAGAATCTTATTATGATAATAATCATGATCGAGTTGCCCCACAAGATTATAATACATGTTCCAACACCTGTTGCAAGTTGCAAAAGCTATTTGCTTCGAGCAAGTTTTGGTCCAGAGCTGAGCGTATCGGTGAGCTTTCCGGTACAGTTCATGAGTCTATATTGGATGAAAATCCTAGACTGACCCCTCGAACTTTACTATGACCTTCATTTTCATTTCAAATTGATGAGCTACCTGCTGAGAAGAACCTGGCTGTGAAATGTCATTTCATTTGCCCTTCTTTCGTTTTTGTAATCATACTTAAGAGGTTACTTTTAATTTCCTTATTCTCATTTGTTTCCAAGGATGCAGCCACCAAAGAATATGACCATGAGAAACATCCATGTTTGAAGCATAAGATGATTCTATAAGAGAAGGAGATGTTGTAAATAGTATATTATTATTATTATAGATTTTATTCAGTTTTACTTAGCCTGTTAATTAGGCCCATTAGGTATAGCATACTCTATTTAAACTCTTGAATGATTGTACTCAAATTGATCAATTCTAATGTTAAAACCTATTTTATTCTTTTATTCTATATTCCAACATGGTATCATGAGCTCCCGATTTTTGGGAAGCGCTTCCGCATAAACCCTAGCCGCCATAAGTGCAATTTTTTTTTTTTTTTAACCTTCATCCTTTTCTTTTTTACCTTCGTTGGTTAACATTCATCAACCTGTCTGTCTCGTTTTTCATACTTACATTGAACCTATCAAACCTTCATTAACATCATCATAACCGCCTTCCAATTCCGAGTCCAACGCCGTAAAAATCAGCCGTCTCCACGCCCTCACGCGCCCTCACGCGCGGCTTCTTCACCGGCGCGTGACAACCAGTCGCGTCGCCGTCACTAGCGCGTGTTGTACACGCGCCGCCCTGTTGGCCTCCGTTTTTGACGATTTTTATGTCAGTTTTCTCGTCTTGACCTGAGCTTTCTGTTGGTGTGTTCAAATAAGTTTTCTGAGATACTCAATTTTTTGGGTATTTTTTGTTATCTCTCGTTGGACTGTCGATCTTTTTTTAGTTGCTCCTTTTTCTTCAATGGAAGAAGTTAATGACCCTCCTCCACCTCCACCTCCACCTCCACCCCCACCTCCGGCTGTTCCAACTCCTTTTAATGCTAAGGATTTCGTCATTCAGAAAGGTTATTGGCTTAATGGCGAAAAAAATTATTTTCAATGGTCTCAATTAATTCGTCAGACACTGAAAGGTTGTGATATGATTGGCCATCTTGAAGGTGATCCTCCTTTGGTCACTGCTCCTAATTTCCCTTCATGGGATAAAGATGATTCTGTTATTATTACTTGGCTTTGGAACTCCATATCTCCCGAAATTAGTAGAAATTGTATGTATCTCTCTACCGCACGAGCAATTTGGGATTACCTCAGTTGCAGTTATTCCATGAAACAAGATATGTCTGCTTGTTATGACATTAAGAGAAAAATCTTCAACACCAAACAAGGAAATCTTCCGGTCACTGAATATTTTGGGGTTCTCAATTCTCTTTGGATTGAACTTGATCAATATCAAAATTTGAAGATGGAGTGCAGTCAAGACACCGTCATTCTTAATGCTGTAGTTGAGAGGGATAGGATATTTGATTTCTTGGCAGGTCTAAATGTTGAGTTTGACCCCATTCGGGTACAGATTTTGGGAAAGGAAAAACTCCCCACTCTTACTGAAGTTTTTTACACGGTTCGTAGCGAAGAAACTCGTCGTCATGCTATGCTTAGCGAGCATCCTCCTGATGTGTCAGCACTCGTCGCCGGCAAAGGACCACAACCATCTTCACCCATATTCTATTGTGATTATTGCTAGAGGTGGGAACAGGCCAGGCCGGCCTACATGGCCTTAAGGCCTAGCCTACATAGGCTCAGGCCAGGCCAGCCTATTTCTTTAAATAGAGCAGGCCAATGCTTTTTTATAAGCCTATTTAGCTAAAAAGGCCAGGCCGCAGGCCATTAAAAAAGCCTTTGAGGCCTACTAGGCCGGCCTATTTAAGTTAACATGAATAATATTTTTATTACGATTATTATTTATATATTAAAATTTATACTTTGATTAAATTATAAATCTATTAACTTTTTAAGTAATTTAAGTTTATTAATCTACATTAGTTTTTAACATATATAAATGTATTATTATAAACTAGAATTGAAATATGATGACATATATAGTCAAATTCTCTAAAATATCAAATGGAACATTATTTTATTAGTTCATAAGTATATTTCAAAATAAATATAATTATTTATTTAAATATGTTCATATGAAATAGGCTTTTAAACAGGCTAACAGGCTACATCAGACTTTCAAAAGGCCAGGCTCAGGCCTAGAATTTAAGCCTATGATAGGCCACAGGCCAGGCTCAGACCTTCGATTTTTTGACAGGCCAGGCTCAGGCTTGGCAAAGCCTAGCTCGGCCTAGCCTATTCCCACCTCTAATTATTGCAAAGAGCCTTATCATAACAAGAAAAATTGTTTCAAACTACATGGAAAAGAGGAGGTTCTGAGGCGAAGAGGAGGCTCTCGGAATATGCAACAAAATCGGAATATGCAGCAAAATCAGGCACACATCGCAAAGGGAGAAACGGACTTGTCCTCTTTCAGTCAGGATGACGTTGAACGTTACAGTCTATTCTTGCTTCTATTAGTAAGCCTTCTGCATCTGGGTCTCTAGCAATTACTGGTAAGAATGTGTACTCCCGATCCTTTACTGTTTGTGGTGTTATCCCCAAAAAAGCTTGGATTCTTGACTCTGGTGCTACTAATCATATGACATTTGATTCCACCTTACTATCCTCCTATACTTCATCTTTGAGCACACCTTATATCACTATTGCTGATGGCTCTAATGCTCGTGTTGTTGGCATTGGAAATATTGACTTACAACATTCATTTAAGCTGCAATCCGTGCTTCATGTTCCTACACTTTCCCACAATTTAATTTCCATCCATCAGCTTACCCGTGATCTAAATTGTAAAGTAACTTTCTTTGCTTCTCATTGTGTTTTTCAGGACTTGACCTCGGGACAGACGATTGGAATTGCTATAGAAAAGGATGGGTTATACTACTTCTCTGAAGAGCCAACTGGTCCAAAGGTGTTGTCTTCCTCTCTCCCGTCTGAATCTTCCTCTTCTGCCGCACAAATTTGGCTTCAACACAAGCGTCTTGGTCATCCCCCATTTTCTATAATTAAGTCTATGTATCCATTATTGTTTTTACGACATTCTGTTGAGTCGTTTAAGTGTGATGTTTGCGAGTTAGCAAAACACCATCGTGTTTCTTTTTCTCCTAGTTTCAATAAAAGTGATGAACCTTTTAATATTATTCACTCTGATGTTTGGGGACCTGCCCCTACCTCCAATGTTTCTGGTGCAAAATGGTTTGTTTCTTTTATTGATGATTGTACCCGATTAACTTGGGTTTTTTTGATGAATGCTAAATCAGAAGTACCACAATTATTTATTCAATTTTATAATATGGTCAAAACACAATTTGGGAAAGGTATCAAAAGAATTCGTTCAGACAATGGTAGAGAATATGTCAATCATACTTTTTCTAACTTCACTAGTAAACATGGCATAATCCATGAATTCACATGTGTCGACACCCCTCAACAAAATGGTGTCGCAGAAAGAAAAAACCGTCATTTACTTGAAGTTGCTCGATGTCTTATGTTTCAAATGTCTGTTCCCACTTCATATTGGGGAGAGGCAGTTCTTACTACTGTCTATCTGATTAATCGAGTCATATCTCGTGCTTTAGGTAATACCAGTCCCGTTAAATTTATGCTCTCACATTTTCCTTCTGCTCCTATATTACAGAATCTTAAGACTCGTGTGTTTGGTTGTGTTGCTTTTGTTCATGTTCATAAACAATATCGCAACAAGTTGGATCCTCGTGCTGTCAGGTGTATCTTTCTGGGTTACACACCTAACAAAAAGGGGTACAAATGTTATCATCCTCCCAGTCGTAAATTTTTTGTCTCCAAAGATGTCACTTTTCATGAAAATGTGTCGTACTTTTCTCGCCCTCAGTCTCAGGGGGAGAATGTAAATGACTTAGAGTCTGAGTCTGAGCTTCTGGTTATGGGTCCTAGTCTCCCTAGAACACACGTCCATGCACCCACTCTTGAACCTGAGTCTATAAGTGTTCCTTGTCCTCCAATGTCTTCTGTTTTGGAGGAATCAATACCTTCAGTACCAACTCGGGTGTATCAGAGAAGAAGTAAACTTGTCCCGCTCCAACAGCAAACTCAATCGTATGATCCGGTGGTAAGCACTGAAAATGTTCATCCTATAGATAATTCTCATATTTCTGATACTTGTGATACTGACCCGAATGATGTACCTCTTGCTTTGAGAAGAGAAAAGAGATCATGTCCCTCCATATATAGACGTCCTACGTCTAATTTTGTCTCTTCTAAACAACTCTCACCACAATGTGAAGATCCTATGAAGTTATGTTATGATAATAAACATTCTGTCAAAGAGAAGCATAAATTAATAAAGGCGGGTTTACCAGCACAACAATTCAACCAACGTACTTGCAAGCTTGGAATGCTTGATAACCATTCATCAGCTTGAGGGGGAGTGTTGTAAATAGTATATTATTATTATTATAGATTTTATTCAGTTTTACTTAGCCTGTTAATTAGGCCCATTAGGTATAGCATACTCTATTTAAACTCTTGAATGATTGTACTCAAATTGATCAATTCTAATGTTAAAACCTATTTTATTCTTTTATTCTATATTCCAACAGGAGACATATATCCATCATGCTCCTCACTTGGTCCAGAGAAATTTGAAGAGATGGAAGTGTGGTTTGGACCATGACTAAAGTCTAGGCTCACTAAAGGAGTTTGTGACAGTATGCCGCCTAAAGAACCATAATCTGTGTTCTGCTTATGCTTCTGATTACTATCAAGAGAAGTAACTCCACTAGAAGAGTCTCCAAACTGCTGATTTATATCTGCATATTGCTCAGGTGGAGTATAACAATGAGCAGAATTGTCATTTTTTCGCTTTCCTGCTGATGACTTTGGAAGCTTTTTCTGCAATTGTAATACAAAGAAACGGTTGGTGATATAAAATACACCGGGCTTTCAGAAACTAACCCACCCATGCTATCAAACTTGCATGATAAACAAGACAAACCCAACAAATTACCCTCAAAACGAAAGAATTTTGTTTGGGTCCTGCATAAAGGTCAAGCACAAGTTCCCAATAAGTGAAAATAGTGAAACATGACAAAACATTATTCACAACAACAAATGGCATGACTACTAGATTGCCCTAAATACAAACACAGTATTAGTTACAACTATAACCGGGATAAAAAAAAATTAGGTCATGAATATACGATCTGAGGTCAGAGGCATGTATCAAAATTAATTTTTCATGTGCCTTTGAGAGGAAGATCATACGGATATCAGTATGTGCCCGATGTTTCTATAAAAAACCCACATCAAATTATAGCTTCATAATTTGAAATTCAAGAATTCAAAACCCAGGTTGAAAAGGCAACTAACAAACCTTTTCTTTGGACACCAAGGCATCTTTATGACCGGATTTTTTATCTGATTCATTGAACATTGACAACGAAGCAGGGACACCATCATGTTCCACCCCACACTTTTCTCCCAAGATGGTATCGTCTGCACAAAGCTTGCTACCGCCAGAATCTATATTGCCGCTCTTGAAACAGTGGTCAGACATGAGACATGCCGGTATGAGTCACCATCACATGAAGAAAATATACCTTCAGGTGTGTCAGATGATGAATCCTTTTCTGGCATTCTTTCATTCTGGGTCAAATTTTGCAAGTATAATTCATCTTTAGCCAGAGTGCCATAGCTAGCTACTAACATAACCACTACTTTGTAAACCATTTAAGTTGTGATGTGATTTCTTACAGCCATCACCCTCTATTACAAACTGATTATTGTGTTGGCTTCCAGAATGTGGGACTATGAGATCGTCATTCTCATCAAATTCGTCCCACACATTATCTTCAAACTGTAACACAAAGACATATATTAAGCAAATAACTTATAGTAACCTGGCATGAGATAAAGCGACAAATTTATAAAAACACGGTATCAAACTCAATAAAGAGATAAATATTAAATAGCAAACATCAACTACAACTAGTACATTCGTTAAAGCGCATACAAAAACAATTCACCACTACTGATATCAACAGTAAAAACGAAATAATAAATAATAATAATACATCTCTGAAATATGTTCATTTTTCACCCTGCAAGGATTTTTTGAAAACATGAACCATATCATTCCAAGATTCAAACTGAACCTCGAGGAAGTTTAAATCAGGTCTGACCAAAGTGGAGCTGTTGCAACTTGCAAGCAAAGTGTAGACAGAAAGGTACACTTCACAAATATATGTTTCAAATTTACCATTTAACAAGGCCTGTATTCTGTACACTTCACAATAACAGTAACAGCTACACCCACTCTTGAAGATGGCAGAGAAAGAAGATAAAAGGAGAGAAATCATTTTGGAAACTAAGATTGTATTGATTGATTCTTGATGAAATGAGATAAAGAGTACAAAGTAGCTTATATACACAAGCTGAGATTGTAACTAACTTCCTAATACTAGAAGCTTCTGCTTAGCTGGCAATGCCACATGGATAACTAACTCTATGTAGTTACAACAAACTAACACACACAATCTAATAGCTAAGTTAAGACTAATCTACTTCAAACTGTCATGACCCTCAATAGCTTGTTCTGCAAGTAACACTTGTTCTTCCTCACTTGATGTGGCTTGTTGATCATTTACATTCAATACCCACTAAGTTTCTCAAGGGCAATGTTTCTGGTGTCTAGTTAATAGCTACCAAGCCACTTCTGCATCCCTAGCACTACCGAACATGGATTGCACAACAGCCTGCTTTTAAGATTATGCTACAGACCAAAAGCACTCACTGCAGAAATGAAAATGTTGAATCTGGAATCAGATAGTGATATCATCAATGCAATTACAGAATAGTTAACGTTATACACCAAAATAACAAAATTTTCTGACAAGTTTTCATTCTTACTTAACAACCATGAGTCTCCATCCAAAATAACAAAATTCCCTGCTTCATTACAATTGGTCCTGGGTTTGCCACGAGAAGCTGTCAAAAGATCAGAAACAAGAACAATCATTTAGTACAGGTTGAAACTGTTCTACACTTTCTTAACCATGATATAGGAGTGAGCGTGTACAAATTTTGAAAATACATACCTGTCCTTGATGCAATTAATTTCACTAAGCCTTTCTGCCACCACCACGGCACCACCTGATTCTTCTGTCATAGTACACCAGCAACACAACATGCATCAATAAGAGGAAGGTCATTCTTTCTTATTGACAAGTAAATGAGGGGTGTTTTTGCTAACACAAATATATCTTTTTACATTTAAAAACTAAAACCCAGTTTTACAAAATCAGAATTACTTAAAATTAATTTATCCAAACACACATAAAATAGTAGAAAATACCTCGATCCTCCACGTCGCGCTCTTCTATGTCCTCAGAAACCTCACCTCCGCCTCCCTCAGCCACCTCCTCTCTCTCTTCCTCTTCCCCAGCCACTGGCCCTCTGTCTGCTCCACCTTCGGCAACCTCCCCTCTCTCTCCCTCTTCCCCACCAGCTGTCACCGACCCCACCTCCCTTCCACCTCCCTCCGCAACCTCTACGAGTCGGCCACCTACTTCCACCAACTCAATGGCTGGAGCATCTCCACCTAATTCTCCTGTCATAGTACACCAGCAACACAACATGCATCAATAAGAGGAAATGAGGGGTGTTTTTGCTAACACAAATATATCTCTTTACATTTAAAAACTAAAACACAGTTTTACAAAATCAGAATTACTTAAAATTAATTTATCCAAACACACATAAAATAAATACCTTGATCCTCCACGCCGCGCTCCTCTGTGTCCTCCGAAACCTCACCTCCGCCTCCCTCGGCCACCTCCCCTCTCTCTCCCTCTTCCCCACCAGCTGTCACCGACCCCACCTCCCTTCCACCTCCCTCCGCTACCTCTACGAGTCGGCCACCTACTTCCACCAATTCAATGACCGGAGCATCTCCACCTACTAAATTATCGCCGCCTTCTCTCAAATTCTCCTGGACAACCGCTCTCTCAATGTCGGTTTCCCTACCGGCACAGGAATAGTAGCAGTATAAGAGAACCTGAATAGCCCCCAGTGTGAGTCCGATCACATTGGGGAGCTGGAAAAAAAAACTACTCAATATATATTATAATTATAATTATTATATAATGTAATTAGTTATTTTCAACAAAAAAAAATATAATGTAATTAGTTTAATTTATTTTATACTTACGTAGATATTCATATCTCCTACAAAAACGCCGTAGCAAAACCATACACCGGCGCTCACTATCAGACAAACTGAAAGTGCAAGTGGCATGGATGTGACACTTCGAGTTCGAATGACCTGGACCTACACATGCAATAAATTAACAATTAAAACAAATAATAATAGTAATAGTAATAGTAAAGTAGTAAAGTTTAAATTATATGTAATTAACTTACCATGACACTGAGAGGTGCCGCAAACACGCCGATAGACACAGAAGTAGATATCCACCCAAGTATCATGACACGATTCTTCTTAGTTATAGCAAATTCTATAACTAAGAAGATCGATAAAAGTAAACCCACATTAATTGCCATAAGCAATTTGAGGGTTAATCGCTGTAATTAAAAACAAATTAAAAACATATTAATAATTTGTAATAAACTTAAAATACAAATAATTTTTAGATAAACTTCGAATACACATAATAAAAGAGTCTAGCTTCATTGCATTTTTTTTTCCTTTCTTTTTTCTAAGCTATAGTTTTTGTTTTTTTCCTAAGCTATAGTTGATGTTATGTATCATCTTTCATTGCATTTAAAACTGTCCCTATATTTTATTTCTAATACTATCCCTATAATTTATTTCTAATATGTAACTCACAACTTGCTAGGTCATTAACTAATAAATTAATAAATAAAAATATGTTTAACATCCACACTACCAATACATACAAGTCTAAGAATTCTAATATAAATGTTTTTCTTTTATACAACCAATGTATATGTTATACAGTACCTGCAATCTAAGAGTCTAGCTAGCTTTCATTACATTATATACATATATGTTCTACGAGAGGAGCATAATTAAGCAATGGAAGTATAGAACATATATTGCATAATTTATATATACGTACAATTGTAAATCTGAAATTACCTTAGCATCTCCATGAGCATAAATGAGGTATAAAGTGATATAAACGGCCTCAAATAGGCATCCAGCAGCGTTTATACCAATAATAAAAATGCCATGCTCCAGTAAAAACCCATAGTAGAGCCAGAGCATGCACGAAAACAGGGCTACCAAATACGGTAGCGACTGAAAGTTTTCTGTGCTCCTTCTCCTATGGATTCTGATAAATGTAAGTCTGCAATATATATTTATAGGAAAAAGTTTTATTTTATTTTTTATACAGATAAAATCAAAACATATTATAATATATAATTTAACACCTTGACACCAAATTATATCCATTTATTTTATTTGATCTAATGGTTGAAATTTTTTAGTATATTATTTTTTTACAAAACTTTAAAACAAATATTCTAATAATTAAAGCAATGGTTTTCTCCTAAACTATCTCTCTCTCGCTAACTCCAAACTATAAAATCCTTCTTAAACAATGTCGATTAAGAACCAGAACTAGTTATCTTTTGGATTAAAAGGGACCAATTTTCTTTTACCATATTTTTTGAAAATATACAACACAACATGCATAATTAAAATGAAAGGTCATAAAAATTTGATCACATAATTTATCAACAACAAAAAAAAATATCAAAAAGATAAACAGTTCTTGTTCTTAATCGATATTGCTTATAAGAGATTGTCTAGTTTAATCATTGTTTTAATTATAAAAAAAATTTAACCATTAAATCAAATAAAATAAAGGAATAGACTGACTCATTTAAGATATACTAATATATTATACTAATTGTTAAATTGACTTACATCGGGGCCAAAAATACTCCAAACGAAATCAAATTGGCTGCACAACAAAAATAAAAATAATTAGGTAAATAAATAAAAAAAGCGGGGGAGAGTAAATATATATATATATATATATATATATATATATATATATATATATATATATATATATATATATATATATATATATATATATATAGTGTTCTGTTATAAATACTACTACTATAAAAAGTAGGGTCATGCTAACCGGTGCCCCCGGGGCACTGGTTAAGGAAACCAAAAAAAAAAATTTTAAAATTGAAAATAACACTTTTTAGACTTTCGAGGCGTTGACTGCACAAACTTCAATATGATATTACTATATTTGGTTTCTTAAACAATGCCCCGGGGGCACTGTTTAGCATTTTCCTTTTATATTTTGCTATTCTAGACATGCTTGATTGTTGAAATATAAATTCATAATAAGTTACCGTTTTAGTTCTGTCATACCCTAATTTTGTCCTGCCCATTTCATATGCACACTCTCCATCTCATTTTTATTTTTTCTTCGTTATTCTCACATTCCATTATTTTATTAAAAAAAATCCAAAAAAAATATGTTCTTTATAAAAAATAAATAAAAACAACACAACAACAGCAAAAGCTGTGTTGCTGCGTCAATCCCCCCACCCCTTCTTGTTTATTTTTTATCATATATTATTATTATTAGGAGAATGTTAACTTGTGCCCTTAAGGCACATGTTAAGGAAACAAAAATAGAAAATATTAAATGCTAATTTGTGCATTTTAACTTTTGAAGCATTAAATTTCTTGTATCATTAAATGTTGAATTTCTATTTTGGTATATCTTAACATGTGCCCTAAGGGCACATGTTAACAAGACCCTTATTATTATTATTATCAAAAAAACAAAAAAATGAAACAAGAAGGACAGAACACTGTAGCTAGCAGCACAGTGCAAGTTCCCTTTCCTCCATGAACAGTGCTGCGCCTTCTCCCTACCCTGCTGCTAGCCTCACTCTCTTTTTCAACTTTTCATCAAAACCATGCTCAATCTTCACCAAATTTAGAAGCATGAAGGACCAATCACTTCATTTCTTCTTTTTCATACGTGCAATACCAATTGTTTTTCCAAACCACACTTTAATCATAACTCAAATTAATCCATTGGACAAAGATGCATCAATTTTGTGTATAAGTATAGAGCAAAAGGAGGACGATTTTTGAGGGGAGAGTTAGAGAGAAATCAGAGAAAGAAACGCAAAAAGCTCACCTCTTCTCCATCACTTTTCCCAAATTCGAAATCCGTTAAAACCACCTCCAACCTTCAAATCTCTTCACCCAAATCACTCCAAACACCTCCTTAAGCTTGAACCCGCAAGAAAAACGAAGAAAAACCATCAACAAAAGCTTACACAAGGTTCAAAAATAGCTAATAAAAGAGTGAGAGTTAACCCACCGAAACAAAGCACAAAACAAGTAGGTTTCTAAACGTTTTTTTACTCATGAACACCTACTGAAGCTTTTCCAAACCTTAATTTTGTTTAATTCGTTCAAATGTGAATTTTAAAGTTTTTTTGGGTTTTAAAGTTTCGAACTTTTTTGAGATACAAACACCTTTTAAAAAATCTAAGTTTATATTCATGATCTACAAATGATTTCGAGCGAAATGGTATATAAACTTTTGATTTTTGGTCAAGAATTGATGATGTTGTGTTTGGCCGTGAGCTTCACTTGAAGCTTTCATGGCTTCTTGTTGTTGATTCTTCAACGTGAAGAAGGTGAAGGAGGTTGAAGAAGATGACGTGTCAGCGCGTCATTGGCTCCCTCCCAAGTTTAAAACATGTCTGTTGGATCTGGTGAAAGGCAGAGATCTGTTTGATTATTTTAAAATCCAAGCCATCGGATGAATCCGAAAGCCCAGATCTGTGAAGCCTATCGCGCACCCTGATCCTGATGACACGCTGAATCATTTTTGTTCTGCTTTTTTTTTTGGACGAACTGGGCTGGGCTTAGTGTTGCAGATTTGCTATTGCCTCACCTTCAGACCCCAGTTTACACCCCCAGTGGCGGTTTATTTATTTTTTAGTGCTTATTCATATAAGTGCTTATTCAAATAAGAGCTTATTGTCTATACTTTTTTAGCTTGATTTGTTTCTTCTTCGTCTTCCTTAAATGTATTCAACACTTAATCAATAAATAGAATGAAAAAGGAAGGGACTGACGTATGATTTTCTCTACCCGAATGGTTTCGAGGCCCTGACGTATGACTCGTGTCTCGGACCATTCTCATTCTCAAACCTTAAAACACATAAAAAATATCTCTTAATCTTTTCTTTTTATTTCGTTAAATCAAACTAAAATGACTTAAGATTAAAAGAATGAAAAAGGAAGGGACTGACATATGACTTTCTCTATCCGGATGATTTCGAGGCCCTGACGTATGACTCGTGTCTCAGACCATTCTCATTCTCAAACATTTTCACAAAACTCATAAAATCAACTCAAAACACTCAAACCTTTTTCACTACTCTCGCGCGCAGTAAAAGTAAAACTCTTTTAATAAAACGGGTGACGTTTTCGTCCTTTCTCCGTAACACAAACAACGCTTAAGCCTCCACCGTGCGAGCATACAAGCAGCGTTTAAATACGAGAATGCGACATTCTCCGTAATACAAACAACGCTTAAGCCTCCGAAGTGCGAGCATACAAGCAGCGTTTAAATACGAGAATGCGACTTAGACGTCATGCGTCTAAAAGCAACCAACCCATAAATATTTTTTACCCTGAACTACGAAACCCTGATTTTCCCATTGCACATGAGAATACGTAGGAGCAGGATTCAACATCTTGTCGGACACAATAATAAAAAACAAACATTTTCCCCCATATCCATAATCATATTAATGATAATAAAAACAAACTTTTTTCTATCAATGAAGCGAAAAACAAATATTTAAGCAAACATTAAAAACACATTAAAGCAAACAAACAGTCTCCCTCTAAAAGGTTCCCGTTGAGTACAACGGATGTAAGGGGTGCTAATACCTTCCCCTCGCATAACCAACTCCCGAACCCATTTCTCACCCCTCAAGGTTTTCTCGATATTTTCCTTTCCCTTCTATGGGATAAATAAAATTCAGTGGCGACTCTGTTATTTTTCGAGTCTTCACACTCGAGGATATTTTTCGCGCCGCGACAAGTCCAATTAGACGATATTGAACGAATTGTGAAAATTTGAATTTCTTAATACAAGTAAGTATAATTAGCTAGGTTTACTTATGAACATATGTGTTTCAAGTTGCAAGAATTTGATCTATAAATTTTGATTTTTTTAGTCACGATCAACATTATTAGTTGAGATTGATAGTCATTTCATATTAACTAGATTTCCTAAGTCATAGTTAATCTAACTAGTTGAGGTTTAACTGTTTTGACTGTCATAATTTGAATTCTTAAGTGTTTCTCATTTCAATTTGGTCAAGTTGAACAATCACAATGATAATATTTGATCTTCTTAGTCATTTTCAATCTAGTTGGCTGTGACTTAACAATTATTTCATAATAACTAGGTTTCTTGAGCAATATTAGCCCAACAATATGAGGTTGAATCATTAGATTGTTGAAATTCAACTTCTTAAGTGTTATATATATTATTCCACTTAGGTAAGTTGAATAGATTAACTGAGATGAATTGATTCCCATAGTTACAATTGAGAAAATTAGTTGAGACTTAACACTCATTGAATTTGAACTAGGTTTCTTGAGTCATAATTAATCTAACTAGTGTCGACAATTAAATTCTTATGTGTTTCCATTTAATTTGGTCAATTTATTTCCTTGGTTCTTATCGATAGAAATGGTAGAGACTTAATAATCCATTCCTGATAACTAGGTTTTTTGAATAACAATTAATCAAACTAGTTGATATTGAGCCGTTGTATTGCCAAAAATTTGAATCCTATGTGTGTCATTCCAATTAGGTGGTATTGAATTGTTTGAGAGAAAATTTGACTTCCGGTAGAATTTTTTTTGAGAAATCACGATCAGTAGAATTAGTTAAGACTTAATAGTTTTTTCATAGGAACTAAGATTCTTAATTGACTGTTAGTTCAGTTACCATAAGAGTATCGAAAATAAGTTAATTGTTAGAGAGAAATATTTTTGATAAGCTAAAAAATAAAAGCTAAATAAAATTTGGTCCGTGAAGGATTCTTAAATAACCGTTAGATCGGTCAGTTGGGATTTAATCATTATTTATTTGTATAATTTTTTTTATAAATTCAAAAATAAGTTAATTCAAACATACCAATAAAAGATTGTAAGTTCGTAAAAATTTATTAAAAAAATAAAAAGTAAAATAAAAATTAACCCAAGAGAGATTTGAACCCATCACCATTGATTAATAAAGCATACAACGTACCGTATTACCAACAAGACAAATGATCATTTTTTTACATAAGTTTGTTTGTTATTTTTTTTAATATTAATCTTTTGTTTTATATTGTGAAAATAAAATAAAAAATAGAAATAGAAATAGAAAGAGCATGTAAACCTAAAGCAACATCCCTAACCCTGTTTGGCCGCCGCGCACGATGAACAAACAACAAGATCTTTTAATTTTGATTTTCTTCAGAAATACTACTATTCTAATGCAAAATTAACAAATCTTTGAACCTCAATTTTCTTCAAAAATACAATCTTTCTAACAAAAATTAACATCTTTCAACTTTGATTTTCTTCAAATATACATCTTCTATATATAATCATGGTATCACTCATACGAATATACACCCAATGAGTCAGCTTATTTTACTTTAATTAACTTTTTTAATCAAAACAACCGCATAGGTTTTTTGTTTTGCCCCAACCCCCCAACATTGTACTAGATTGTTTGTGGCTGCTGCCAAGCTTTGCAATGTTCACGACCGACAACTTCATATAGGAGATGATGGATATGAGAAAAGGGGGCAAAGACAAGATCCATTCCCTTGCTCCCTTCTATTTTTTGTGCCATCTTTATTCATATAATAATAATATAATAAAACGTTTAAGGCTAGCTAAGTGAATAAAGGGCAGAGAGACCGAGAAAATTAACCAGAGGTTGGGGCAAAGACAAGATCCATGGTTGTTCCCTACTATTAAGCATTTTTCATGCTTTTATCAGTACAGAGACTACCTTTCATGCATGGTGCAAAATCCTTTAGTTAACTGAATAGCCAATTCTTTTCATCACAACACAAACAATAAACAACAACATGAATAAGATAGAAGACCAATTTCCCAACTTTTGAAAAAACCTAAAAATAGAAGATTAAAACACAGAGAGACAAGAAAAACTCTAAAAAGTATTATTTCGGCGGTGGAAGAAGAACAATGCCGTGGAGAGAGGACATAGAGGTGAGAACGAGAGAGAGAGAGAGAGAGAGAGAGAGAGAGAGAGAGAGAGAGAGAGAGAGAGAGAGAGAGAGAGAGAGAGAGAGAGAGAGAGAGAGAGAGAGAGAGAGAGAGAGAGAGAGGGGAAATGAAGAACATATCAAGAACAAGGAAGAGAGGAAATGTTTCAAAATTACTTGAAACATGTTATAAGATTTTTAAATTACAAAAATTCCTATGGTGGCATTTTGAAATTTTTGGAAATTAAAATAGTAATTTAGAAAATTCATATTTAAATAAGTCTTGAAATGATATGTTAAATAATCATTATATGTGGACCAATTAAAATTATACACCTCAGCGGTGTACCGGTACATGTTTACATAATATGTGTACCAGAGTGTTCACCTAGAAATAATGTGATTTTCAATGGGTCTTTTCCTAATGTCGTCTCCTTATTGGACGATATTAAAGTTATCTCTTGAGTATGGTTTAGTGGTAGATCCAGACGCCATTCTTTGTTGTCTTTTTTTGAGTGGTGTTTCGATCCTTATTATTGTTTTCAAGACATACTATAACTTGTTTTGCATTGTAAGAGATTGAATACCCCTTATACTCTCTTATAATACTATTTTGCTTATAAAAAAAATATGATATGATTGACAATAATAAAACTCACAATATATATTATTCATTAGTTTTATTCTTCGATTACAAAAATAAATATATTGATTAAGTTACACATTGTGATTATTATTCCCTTCACCAGTTATCATATCTCCTTCAACAATATTAGCATTCCACTGAAAACATTGTATAGATCCAGCCTTCAACTTACATGGTCCGTATGCATTTATTTCCCAACGACATTCTTTGTCGCAATCATCCTCATCTCGTTTTTGATCATAAATGTTAAAATATTTAGCTCCATTAATCCATGAAAAACTACACCAGAATAATTTAGTTGGAAATAGGAATGTAGGATGAACAGTGAAGATGTAACTTTCTCTAAAATGTTTGATTTGATATCCAAAATCCTGATGCTTGTCTTTACATTCAATACCAAGCTGAAGATTGCCAGTTAAGTTGTTGGTAACATATACTTTTACTGGGACAGGAATAGGCGTAAAACTTTGACCTTCATTGAACTGCAATGCAACAAGAATTGTTAGTAACAGAGAAACTAATAGCACAATATTGGAGGTTGAAACCATCTTGATTATTCAACAGATTTTTGGATAAATAGATATTGAAACTTAGGATTAGATTTTTGTTATATATAGTGTAGAATCCGATGAAAAGAGTTTTTTTTTTACAAAGTAATTAATTAACCTTTTGACCATATTAATGGTATAATAAATGTAAAGAAGAAACTCTTCTTTTTTTTTGTTACAATAATAAAGATCTTTTGACCATATTAATCTTTTTTTTTGGTTACAATAATAAAGAAACTTGTACTCCCTTCGGTCCTTTTTATAAGAAACACTTTGACACAATTCCATTTGTACCCTTATTAAATACAATAAAATAATTCATTATACTGCTAGTGCATTAATTAGAGAGACCTATTTCTCATGCTAGTCAAATGTTAGTTTTGGAATATAACATAAAATGTTAGAATCATTAACGAGAAAATTTACCTTCCTTGGTCTGTGTGATTTTGTCAAAGTGTTTCTTATAATAAGGACCGGAGGGAGTATATTATAAGCAAAAAAAATCACTTTTTTTTGTCCCAAATTATAAGCAAAAAACTAACTTTTACCGTTTTCAAGGTTTACTTTTACTTATTTTTGCTTATCAAAAAAAAAAACTTTTACTTATTCTCATAAAATTAAATGCAAATTGCATTCAATTTACTCTCTCTTCTTTTTCCCATAATCAATAACCAATAAAAATTCTTTTTACATCTTACAATGAAACTTATTTCAAGAAAAACATCATACTTCAAATTATTACATTTTACGAGGAAATTCTTTTTGCATTTAATTGGGTGTTTTCTAAGGACATTCTATAAACTATGCACCAGATGGTTCTCAAGGAAGATAGCTTGGTCACAATGAACACGCTAATACCATGTATTTTTGTAAGTAGAATTTCCCTAAACAACACTTTCACAGTGGTATTTTGATATTGGATCAACTATATAAGATGTGTGAACTCAGACTTAAGAGGAGATTGTTGAGTTTCAAGTGTGATTTTAAGCGTGAGTGGTTAAGTTAAACATCGATTATAAATAAAAATAATGTTAAATTTATAAGAGAGATTCATTAACCTAATGCCTTAAGGATTTTGGCAGAAATGTGACGTCTCACTCTATTCTGTTCCTGAAGCATTTGACCCGATATTTCTCTCGAGTTTTCCTGAACTTCACAACAAATATATTACTCCCTCTGATCCTTTTTATAAGGAACATTTAGGGCAAAAAATTTGGTCCTTTTTATAAGAAACTTTGACCAATTTTCAAATGTTTTAAATGTTCAATTTCACTTATGTCCTTATTTATTATGAGAGAGAATTTAAAAATAAGTAAGTTAGTTGAATAAAGAGTAATTAAATAAGGGTATACATGGAATAAATTTAAATTTATAAGAGTATTAAATGAAAATAACTATGTTAAATGTGCTTCATTGGTTTGTGTGATTTTTTCAAAGTGTTCCTTATAAAAGGACCGGAGGGAGTATTTCACAATTTACTATATAATCTGGTCAAATTAATATTAAAATAATGTAAAGAAGAAAATTATTTCACAATTTACTATATTATCTGGTCAACTTAATATTAAATTATTTTTATTATTGTCATAGTTTTTTTAAGTATTAAATTCTTTTATTTTCCAAATTATTTTTGGGTGAAAGAAAAAATATTATGCAATTAGCCAATGAATAATGCTAGCAACACACTCTTTTTTATTGGTTGAAATTCACATGAGTCCCATAAAAAAATGTGGATCCATATAACTTTTATGGAACCCATATAAATTTTAATCAATAAAAGAGAGTGTGTTAGAATGTGTTTGTTAAAGAGTGTGTTGCTAGCACTCCTCATTAGCCAATTACAATGGCTAATTAATCCATATTTTGACCATATTTAAGAATTTTCTATATTGTATAGTCAACTCTTTATTTTTTTACCAAATTGTAGAGTCAACTTTATTCGTTTATTAATTTATTAATTTTTTGGATTTGGGGTAAAAAATTTAAAAGGACTTATTTGTTACGTAAAAAACTTAAAAGACATCTATTACAAACGCAAAAGTTAAAGGACCGTATTTCGCTATTATGCCAAAAAAGAAAATAGTTTCACAATTTATTATATTATAAGTCAACTTAAGAATTAATACATTACTCCATTCGTATTAAATTATAAGTTACTTTGACAAAAAAAAATTGCACCAAATTATAAGTCACTTTACATCACAAATGAAACATTTGATGTTATATTTCCTATTATACCCTTAACTATTTATTATTATATTTTCTTTCAATTCTTCGATTTATCTTTCATATACCATTAATGACGGACAATTTTGTAAACTAACTCATAATCTTTTCCATACAATATTAAGATTTTTTCTAATCTATCATTTAATAAATTGAGGATATTTACCCATCAACCAATGAGAACAAGCTATATGCAAGTCCACATATGCAAATTCAAAATTTTGTTACAAGTTTCTTGTGAGTATCACATGTAAATATACTCATGTGGCTTGTTCTTATTGGTTGATGGGCATATATTCTCAATTTATGAAAGAGTAGAGTACGTCTCACCATTATTGTTAATTACATTTCTTAATCTGTGTAATTTCGTCAAGTGACTTAAATTATGGTAGGGAAGTAGTAAAATCTTAATCTCTGTTATCAAAATATTAAAAATTTAACAATATTTTTTTTCTTTTGGTAATTAAAATTTAACAATTGTTTTGAACATGTTGGGTTTGTGATTTTTCTTTTTGGCAAATTCTTAACTACCCATTCCGATGAATTGGGTAGAGTAGCCCATCTGACTTGTCAAAAGCATAACGGTCAAACTCTATTCCACTTAAAAATTTGTGTAATTGTTAATATTAGTAATGTATTTTATGGAATTGTATTTTAACCCCCTTTTACATTAATGCTCAATTTTTTACGTTTCCAAGGCACTTATTCTCCCTAACATTATTTTTGCATAACACAATTTTTTTTATAAGCTTTTTCTTTTAATAAACTTTAGCATATCACATCATTTTTTTTATGAACAAATAAACAAACGGGGCAACGCCCCTTTAGCATAGGAGAAAGAACATTATTTAGTCCCCTACATTCTTCACCTCTCGTTATTTTATTTTTATTTTTGTTCTTATTCTTCTTCTTATTATTATTATTATTATTATTATTATTATTATTATTATTATTATTATTATTATTATTATTATTATTATTATTATTATTATTCGGATGCTCTCGTATTATTATTGTTGCCGCAAGTAAGTTGCAATAATTCATATAAATTATTAAAATTATGGTTTTTTTTTATAAGCAAACTGTTAGTACTCTATATTACAACATTATGTTAGTTTTTCTCCTTTATTAGGACTTGAACCTTTTGGTCCCTTAAAAAATACAATAGTTCCTACAAAAAAATTCAGCAACTTTTGGTTCCTCAAATATTTTTTGTCATGACTTTGGTCCTGCTTTTTATTCGACTCATGTATTTTTTTTTTCAAATTTTATTTAGGGTTTAATTTGTATATTTAAGAAAATAATATATAATATAAATAATTACCAAACTAACCTAATTTAATAAATTGACACATAAGCAAAAAAGTGCTAATTTTGTAAAAAAAAAAACATGACAATTAGTTCTTCCAGTGGTGGTTTTGTGGTGGTTGTTGGTTTGGTCACGACTTTGTGCTCCGATTGCTCTTCCATTTTCAGATCTACTTGCGTTGTGGTTTGGTTCGTGTCATTACTTTTAACGGGTTCAACTCCTAAAGAGGGCATCCTAACCTTTAGAAGTTCAAAATTTAACAAGTTATCTACCCTAACTCGATTTCCTAACATCAGTGAAGAATTTAACTATGTGTTAATCTTAATCCTGCCCCCATACCTTCAGATATTGAATCTAATGGTCTCATATTGGTAGGATGAAATGTCTCTTTAGTCTGACTTATTAAGCTGCTGTCACGGGATCAATTAATTTTCCTCTAGGTTCATTCAATTAATGTGATCAATATTAAAAATGAAGAATTAAAGCTAAGACAAATATAGAAAATAACGTAATAACAATTGAGCATAAACTTTATCGAACTAGGGTTACATTTCTCAATCATTCACAAGGGAGTTCATCTACTCGACCTAACATAGGAAAAATAAATTACAAAGACAATAAAGAAAAGAACCTTATTGGCCTTGGAATTCATCGGCCCTCCTTGCCTCCTCCTTAGAATTCTCCTAGCTCTACAGTGAATATTGAATAGCTCTCAATATTTTGGAATGAATAATAGTGAAGGCGGATGGCTCTATTTATAGTTTTCCAGCTGGATTTGGTTTTTTTTTGCGCATCCATCGTACTCATCGTGGCTACGATGGTGTGTAATTTTGCCTCATCGTGGCCACAATGGATCATATCGTGGTACGATGGAAGATTTACTTCAGATTTTCTGTTTTTCTTCAACCGCCTTTATCATGCCATGATGGTATGTCATCGTGGTACGATGAAAAAGATTTGTTGCAAATTTTCTTCGATTTAAACCGCATTCTCATCGCGCCACGCTGGATCTCATCATAGGTACGATGACTTGTGTTGTTTGTTACGTTTTTGCTTTTGGGCTTCAATTGCTATTAAAACTACCATAATTACTACTAAAATCATCATATAATTGACTGTCATCACTTGCCAAAATAATGAACACCTAGCTAATAAACCGATGAGATTAAACTTCTTTTTGATATTTTTTGGTTAAGTAGTTTAGTGGCTAGAAATTTCACCCTTAAGGGGTGAATAAGTGGGGTGTCCAAGGTTCGAACACCGACCCCTACATATGGAGTTGTCAAATGGGCCGGTTCGGGCCAACTCGATCCGGCCCACTAAGCCTGCCTATATATATAGATGTTTTCTCTTCCCATCCCCCGTGAATCTTTTATCCCCCTTAAATTTCCAATTTTTCCCTTGAAAAAACTTCGGTTCGTAGAAACCGAAGTTTTTTTTTGCCTTGAAAACAAATTTCGGTTTCTAAAAACTGAAATTTACTCTGAATTTGCACTAGTAAAAATTCGATTTCTGCGAACCGAATTTTTCTGCAAGGGCAAAATTGAAATATTGGGGGTATAAAAGATTCATGGGAGGTGGGGAGAGAAGACACCATATATATATATATATATATATATATATATATATATATATATATATATATATATATATATATATATATATATATATATATATATATATATATATATATATATATATATATATATATGAGCCAGTTTAGCATGGCCCATTTATTATTGGGCTACAAATTAACGATCCCGACTCTTATAGGCCAGTTTGAATTTTTGTCCCCACATTCTTGTATTTCCTTTTCTTTTTAATTTAATTTCTATTTCGTATATAAAACATTGAGATATTTATAGGAAGAGTTGAAAATGAATCGAGACGAACTTGCTTGATCTCAACTCAATAAGAATTGATTCAACATGAAATTGGGTTGAAATTTGTTACGGACCTTTTCTCATCTCTAGTTAAGTTCACAAACAACTCGATTTTACTCGTTAATTAGTTCAATTTTGTTTGCTTATTTTTTTTTCTTTCCCAAAGAAGTCAAATATTTTAGACATTTCACTACTTTTAATTATTTATATTTTTTTTGCTCAATAGTGTGAATATATATATATATATATATATATATATATATATATATATATATATATATATATATATATATATATATACACGGGAAGTTACATCGGTGTAACATTTGAGTAATGTTACACCGCTCAATAACGCTTTAGCGAATATAAATTTTATAAAATCCACCGTTGGATTGAAAGCTTATATCGTATAGATCATCTATGTTAAATTTTATAAAAACCTAAAATCATTTGATTTGTTTTTGTGATAAATCAAGATTAACGATACTCAATAAAAACGCACAAACCATTAATCTTCATCGATCTCAATAACATATCAAACGATTTTAGATTTTTGTAAAATTTAACATGGATGATCTATACGACATAATCTTTCAATCCAACGGTAGATTTTGTAAACTTTGTATTCGTTAAAGCGTTATTGAGCGGTGTAACATTACTCAAATGTTACACCGGTGTAATTTAATTCCTCCCATATATATATATATATATATATATATATATATTTATATATAGGATTTGCTAATGCACACCCACTGTTTTTTATGAAGGTGTGCATTAGCAACATACACCTTAAGGTGTATTTAACTACTTTTTAGTTATCATTTGCTAATACACACCTTCTAAAAATTAAATAGGTATATTATAGCAAATGCTTATAGGAGTTGCTAACGTACACAAAAAAAGTAGCACTGTACTATATTTTTTTTTACGCAAGCACGGTACTGAGTTAGGATCCTCTCCATTTCCAATTCTTTCCATTTCCTCCATTATTATATAGTTTTGGGAATATAAATGCAAAAATGTGACATCAAGTGGGTCCAAATGTCATTTATACACCCCAAAATATTTAAAAACTTTGGTAATGGAAGAAATGAAAAACATAAGAAATGGAGAGGATCTCAACTCCACGGTACTATACTTATATGTGTTTGTTTGGAAAAAAAATAAAAAATAAAAGTGACTCTTCTTTTCTTCCAAGTTTTTATGTGCTCATTAATTAAGGGATTTTTATACTACAATGTTCATTAATATGAGGGACTAGTAGTTTACACTTCACACGAGGAGTTTGTCTGTGTATTGGAACATGAATGGGGTGAATTTACTATTATTAAAAGTTATATTGCCACAATTGAAAATTAATATTATAAGTAGCATTTTTCTCAACTCTCAACCACTAATAATAAGACACATAGGATGAGTCACTTGACCCAATTTTATGAAATGGGTAGTCAAGTTGTCACCTTTCTTTTTTATGAAAGTAAACTTAGAGTATTTAATTATTATTAATAATAATATCAATATCAATCAATAATCTTTACAAGAGGCAATACCAAATTGACAACTGGTTGATGCGTTTTCCTTTGGGGTTTGGGATTTTGGCTATTTTTGAATTATTTTGGTTTCCTTCTCGTGCAATTCCACGTGGATGTCTTTTATTTGCTTTTCCCTGATATATGGATTACCCTTCCCTCGTCCTTTTAGTTTTAACCTTCGCCCTCTTTTTCACCCCCATCGTGTTCGTGTGTGTGTGTATATATACTAGGGAAAGGTGTTTTGTTTGTTTTTTCTTTTTCATTTGCATTCACCCCCCAGATCAATCTTTCTTTGATTGAGTTCATTTACTTTTCCAGAAAATGGCTGTTTCATTTGATTCTCTCTGTGATCAATTCTGTTGAAACAGTGCTCATTGATGACAAGGTTTGTTAAAATTTACTAGTGAATCAAATTTAGTTTGTTCATTTTTTGCTTACGTTATAGTGGTGTTTTTAGTGTTTCATGTTTGGTGGTAGGGTGGCAAGATCCATGCTATGTGAGGAAGCAGTTGGTCTATTAATTTCAGCAAAAATTGATCGAATACTGGTTCTTACCATGCCACTCTGCATCCCTATAGTCTGTTTTTCCAGATGTGGTACGGTAAGAAAGAACCAGTATTCGATCAATTTTTTTGCTCGCTATGTGAATCCAGCTATTCCTCCTCGCTATGGTTTGTCTTTGAGTTCTATTGGTGAAGTCTCTGCTCATCCTACTGTCTATGAGTACTTGGTTGGTATGTTTCGAAATATACTGTTTGCCCAAATTTTATGGCTTTTGTTTAAGTATAAGCTAGACTTGTGTGTTGTTTTTGTTGGTGTTTTAATTTCTTCGATTTCAAATGTTATAGGTCTTCAGTCTTCTAACTGGTTTGACAGTTGAAAGAGAGTACCTCAAAGATGGCAAGGTCACCAAAATGATTGTTCTTGAGTTAACTGAACACAGTTCGTAATTCCAGTTTCTTTGGTTGAACATTTGTTATGATATGTTTTTGTTTTGCTTAGTTGCATTCTTTTTGTTGTGTTTTAACTTCCATTTACTTTGTAAGGGGAAATGCGAGCGTGTTTTGTTTGGGAAGATTCCTGATGTGATGCCAATTGTCGTTGTTCAATTTGCCAAGGTTAAGGTCTTCAGGGGTAGGTTTTTCTTAGGCACTGTGTTTTGTGTTTTTATTGTTTTGCAGATTTTGCTTAGGTTTTGTGCTTAGTTTGGACTTATTGTTCCATGTTTTAGATAAGACTTATCTCCAAAATGTTATGGATACATCTAGGATTTTGGTGAACCCTGACATTGAAGTCTTGCTGTTCATGGTCTTGAGACAAGTCAGCCTGTTTCTATTCTTGGACCTTGTGCCAAACCATCTTTGGATGAGGAGTTTCTTTGCACCTATCCTGTTAATTAAGACCATTTCTGGTTTGCTTGAGACGGTTGATGATGGAACTTTTTGTTGTTTCTGCAACTACTATTGGTCTGGTGGAAGGTGAGGACTGGTGGTTTACTGCCTGTAAATGCCATAGGAGCGTGGCCCCAACTCCGGTGCTTATTACTGCAGCAGATTTGAGAAACATGCCTACCAGATGATTCCCATGTTTTCTCTTCGGTTTTCTTTTTCTTTTGATGTTCTTTCCAATTTGGTTCTTTACTATTTTTCTTATTTGTTTTTATGCAACTGATGGCACTGGTGATACTGTTTTTGTCCTCTTTGATGGTGATATTCACTATCTTGTGGGAGAGCAATGGGTTAGCTTGGTGTCTGCTGCAAGGGTATTTGGTTTGGATCTCCTATCTTCTTTTTTGTTGTGGTTTTTGTTTTGAGCTCATTGTATTTCGTGATACATCTATAAGTAGATTTTTGCTAATTGCACTTGGTGCTGCTGTACCTTTCAGGGTGAATATTTGTATATATCCTATTTGGGCTGGAGAGGAACTGCATAATCTTGTGATAAAATATTTCATGGGCGTTGCTACATCCTTGGAAGGTACGTATTTTTAGCATTCTCCTCAAGATCATATTTAATTAGTAGTTACTATATGCTACGTTACCATGTGAGAGTAATTAAGCCTTGGCGCAATGGTAAGGTTGATGCTTTGTGAGCTCTGCGATTTAATTAGAGGTCAAATTTTAAATTTTTGAAAACAGTCTCTTTGTTTCCAGAGATAAGACTGTATATATCTATCCCCCTAGGCGAGTCTCATGTACTAGGACTAATTTTTTAACTACTTACCAAAGTTTTAAAAACTAAACTAGACTTTTGCTAGATGGCTGGTCCAGTATGCCATCTTTGTTTGGATTCAGTGGAAATCGTTTGGTTGCATTTCTCTATCATGGTGATAATCTTGATTCGGATTTTTATTTGAAGTTTTTTTTTGTTCATTTTATTTTAAGTTTTTTACTTTTTGAGCTTCTAAAAGTGAATCAGCCCCAAATGCGCTGGAAGTTTGAAGTTCTCATCCTTTCTTTTCTTTCTACTTTTTCACCTTCTCCTTCAATCGTGCTGAGAAATATCAACACATTATTTTCATAATTGTCCTTGCACAGACTGTCAGCATATATATCCCTTTCTCTTCAATTAGCTTGCTCCAATTTAGAAGCTTGAGGGTATTTGTTATAATTTTGGTGATGCTTGATGGTTAATAAAATGATTTCTTACTACCTTTATTTATTTGTAGGAAAGTAAACTTTTTCGAGAGAAGGGTGGTTGACAGAGAAAGATGAGCCAAGGTATGTATAAGTATTGAAGTTAATTTCATTTCAACTATTTGCTTAATGATATTGATTGATATGTAATACAATTGTGAACAGAAGTTTTTATTATTTTGCATAAATATTGGGTGATCTTATTGTAAATATTGTTTATGGATTTGGTCTTTCGTGATAAAAATGTTGGAATTGATTAAGAACTTCAGAATCATTTGGGAGTTGCATGCCTATATGTCTTTCAGTTTGTATTGAGTTTAGCTTGATGTCTTTGTTACATTAAGGTTACATTCATGTTAAATGACAGAGATAAGTTTTTTTATATCAATTAGGGTCTAAGCCCAAGATTTCTTTATTCTTGACTTAGATTCTTTGAAAAAGATGTCTGGATGCATTGATTTTGTTTTTTATGTACTCCTATAGTTTAAATAGGTTACATTTTTTTTTTCTGAAATGGCAAATTTTCTTTAGCAACTCAAATACAAGAAGTACAAAGAGAAGCAAAAAGAGAGGGAGAGCAAGAGAGCAACAACCAGTGGAGGGCAATAAGCTCTCACCAAAGCAAAAAAACCAAGCAGACTATCAGTCTAAGTCCCACAACACCAAAAGGAAATAGCAGACTAGCAAAACAAAAAGAAAAAAAAAAAAAAACCTAGCAGCCAAAACTAGTACCAGGCAGAAAACAGCAGAGAAAACCGCCCTCGTGGACTAAAAACAGCCTGAAAAAATGCCTGCAAATTAACGAGACATGCACTCTCCTGGGTCCCAAGTCCACTCGTAAAACAAACAAGGCGCCAATTTTGTTCTAGCCAGGCACCATTTCCAGCTCAGGATTTTTATATCTTCAACCATCACCCTTGATTCAATTAAGCCATTCGCAAAGCTAACATTATTACGCGCCTTCCATAAAGTCCAAATTGTTGCGTGCCATATTAAAAGAAAACCTTGACGGGTCTTTCTGTTTTTTGCTGCGCCTCTAACAATGTCGAAAAGCACGAACAAATTTGGAGGAATCACGACCACAATCCCAATCCAACGAAAAATCGCATACCAAACTGATATAGCGATTGGACAGTGCAAGAATAAATGAGTAGCTGATTCGACAACACCAACACAGCCCCTCGACACACCCGGGGCAAGAATATGCCGATAATCCAGATTACTCCTAGATGGGATCTATCATAAAGCAATTGCCAAGAGAACGCAATAACTTTTGATGGCGCCGGACTCTCCCAAATATGATTAAACACCGCAGCCACCTCAACATTCAACTCCTCCGAAGTTCGAAGTTCCTTAACAAGGTAGCGATAGGATGAATTTACCGTGAACACTCCCTCCGAATTCGGTACCCAATGCCAGAAATCTCATTTCTTTCTAATAAATTTCGATTGAGTAGATTGCTTATTCTATTTTTGTCATGAGACAAATTTAGTAATTTCAGGGGAACTTACATCCTTTTGTAGGATTTAACTCTGCAATCAATTCACTTTCAAACCTCAGACTTTATATCTTTAAAGTTTATTTGAACAACAACTATATTAATTTAGAAGATCTTTTATAATGTCATTGCTCATCAACTATCTATTTAAGGCAACTGGTTATCAGTTAAATTACTAAGATAGCCTTTAATTTGTTAATTACTTTTGATTTATCCATCTATATTCAATCAACATCACCTGCAATTTCTTAATCTTCAAGTGTTTGCAAATCCTGCTACATTGATGACTTCAAGTTCTTCTCATGTGAGCATGGAAGTCCTCAGTCTACATCAACAAGGATGTTGAACAGCAAACTCCCAAAGGCACGACATCAAGTAAGTATGCATATGGACTCAAATTTCATGTGAGAAATGTCAAGAGGATTGATAAAAGAAATAAAGAGGGTGCAGAGCATGACAGTGCATAAGAACAATGGTGAAGGCACCAAATATATTTTTTTTAATGGATAAAGGCACCAAGTAAATGTTAATTATGTGTGTATAGTTTGTGATACATTCATCGGTTTTGTACTTAAAAGTTTTTGGTGTAATTCAAAGTTGTAGTTTACTTGGAGCTAGTGAGTAAAATATGTTTTTTTTTACTCAGATAATAAAGTTAAAAAAAATATACTTGATATTTTCTAATTGTCAAAAATGCTCATCAATTTGCTCAAGTGTACTCACAACTTTATCTGATATATCAACCTGGCTCATAAAAGCATGCCAAAAAAACAAGAAAGTGTGAAATTGTTATGAACACGACTCATAATAGGAATAGGAGTTCCTGCCGTCTGATTAAACTCGATGGCTGAGACTATTTTAATCATAAAATTGTGAAATATTAGAACCGTCCGATCATGAATGAGTGGCTGAGATTTAATATTGCATTAAACTGTGTGATAAACGTACGGCAGAGAATCTATATCCTTCATAAGCCAAGAAGTTCTCAATCTTTCATGTGAATCATTTGATAAACTTAAATCATTATCAAACCTTAAACCCCCTAATAAGATAAATCAAAGTTCATCTAACTCTTAAGTAATTTCATTTCATTCAAAAGTCCAAGCTATGTCTAGATCTAACATTATACTCTTTTACCTTAAGTAATTTACTAGAACAATACATACTGACATTTTGTGACTAGAAGATACCCATTAATATTTGTAACAAAAAATAAAAGGAACAATACATACTTGTCTAAATAGTGGGAAGTTATGTGTCTAAGTTTGTGTTTTTCTCTTCACTCACTTTTTGGATTCCTTTTATGTGGCATGTTTATCTTGTGATTTGCAATTTTGCATTAGTTGTTTGATTTGGGGATTTAAGTTTGGTGAACATTTGTGCTTAAATCTGTTTTTTTTTTTTTTTTTTGAATTGAATTTGTGCAAGTGTTTTTGTTGGAGTGGGTTGATGGTGGTGGTGGGGAACAAGGAGGAGGAAGAAAGAAAAATGATATGGTGTGGGAGATGTATGTTAAGCTTTAATGAGACTGCAAAATCTAACCAATAATCAAAAGTGCTCCATCATGGTCAAGTTTTATACTTGACCATGCTAAATGCCACCTGTTTTGTCACATACAAAGCTTATGGTTTCTTCTGCCTTGGTTTCCTTCCCCGTTGATTTCTTTTGGATCACTTACTTTGAGGTGGTTGATGATGATTTGTCCTACTTCTACTTCTATGCTGTAATAATTGTTAATTTGTTTCCAGCGTTCTATATTTAATTTCCTAATGGCAATGTGTGTTTATGTTTATTGTGTCCTATGTATGTTTTTAAGATTTTTCCGTGTTTATATGTTTCGTAAAAATAATAATAATAATAATAATAATAATAATAATAATAATAATAATAATAATAATAATTCTGAGTTTATGTAATGGAAGGTTGCAATTGTCCTTTAATATTATTATTATTAATTTAATATCAATTATTTTATGTCATTAATTTAGGGTAATTTCATCCGTGCGGGTCCGCACGGGTTGTACCCTAGTGATAAATACAAGTGGGTATCTCAATGAAAATATAGAAATTAGTTAAGGATGTGGTTATTCTTGTCAGCGCATGAGCAATTTCATTGGCTTGTCTCTGAATAAACTCGACACGAGAGTTTATGAAAAAAGAAGTATGCAACATTTGACAATCTTTGATAACATCGCCTAGCTCGGACATATCTTCTCTGCTGCTATGGAAACCGGTGACAACATTTTTAGAATCAAGTTCGAAATCCACATTTTTCAACCATAACTGATGTAACCCGTTAATAGCATGGAATAACCCATGTTGGGTTTGTGAGTTCACGAATATGAAATCATAAATCTATTAGATGAAGTAAATTACTTCGGATTTAACAAATTGAATATGAGGTTGGCTTGGTTTGAGACATTGAGTTGGATGGATCATCCGAACGCATAAACAAGCCTAAAAAAACAAAAGAAATTAACGTTTGAATTGTATAGTTAAAATAATTCGACCAGTTGTTTAAAGAGATGGGGGTGTTTATGGTCATCACCACTACTAATTGTAGCTACCAACCACCGGTAACTTCAAGTAGTAATTAATAAAGCACTTTGTGGACTTGATAAAAAATTATGTACTGGCCAACTGGATATACTCTAGCTATTCAAAACACACTGCATAATTGGATATACTTTAGATTTTCCACATAGATTCTGAATTAACCAAAGCCCTCTAAGGATTACAACAAATTTGAAATTTAAATTGTTTGAGATTACAAGATAACTCTTTGATAAGAGGATGTGTCAGTTTAGCTCAAATACAAGTGTTAAACATTTGAGAAAGGATTTGAATTTAACTTGACTCTTTGTTGCTGACATCAGAGTTGTTCTGTATAGTGATAGTGATGATAGGGTACTTCACTTAAAAATGTGCAGAATGTTTGTTCCAAAAATTCTTCTTTACTTTGAATCTTGAACTGAACATAACTTTCTCATCCGACCATCGAGCTAATATCCTTTGATAAAATATAAGTTGTCGTATTCTTCTTTAGAATCTATATTTTTTTTTACAGTCCTTTAGAATCTATATTTAATCATTGTTATTTGCTACTTGTGCATGGTTAAATATGTTGTTCTAGATGTCACTTTATTAATGTCTCGTGATCAGATTTTGTGAACTACTATCTATCAAGAAATAAGATCTCTAATCTTGATCTATTATTGACATAAGCCTAATTAAAATTGAAATCATTGTTTTCAATCTTGAATATTGAACCAACTACTAATGGCTAAGAGACTACTAAAGCATTAGTAGTTGAAGGATGTAGCTGTATTCTCCTTAATTTTGGTGGTATATAGAGGCTGTTTGAAGCATAAGACAATTCTATAAGAGGAGTCATATGTCCATCATGCTCTGCTCCTGATCCAGAGAAAGTCGAAAAGAGAGGGAAGTGTGATTTGGAGCATCGCGATGCAATCATATCACATCTCAACTGGGTGTGTATATTTTTAGGTTTTCACAGTTCTGGTTTGTATATTCATAATGATACCATGAGCGATGACAAAACAAAAGTTCAGGTCTGCATTGAAGGAATTTGTGTCAGTATGCAGCCTAAAGAATCATAATCCATGTTCTGCTTTCCTGCTTATGACTTTGGAAGCTTCTTCTGCAATTGTACTACAAAGAAACTGTTGGTGATATCCAAATTAAAAATGAATTTAATTCAGTTTACAGCTTCACACTAATAAAATACACCAGCCATTCAGAAACTAACCCACCCTTGCTATCAAACTTGCATTGTACTGACAAACCCAACAAATTACCCTCAAAATGAAAAGAAAAAATAATTTGGGTCCTGCATAAAGGTCAAACACAAGTTCCCATTAAGTGAAAATAGTGAAACATGAAAAAACATTATTCACAACGAATGGGGTGATTACTAGATTTCCCTAAATACAAACTCAGTATTAGTTACAACTATAACCAGGATTTAAAAAAATTAGGTCATGAATATACCATAAAAATGATCATATTCAGAGACCGACCGAATCCCATTCTAGATTATACCATAAAAACATTATTCTAGAATATACCGATCGGAAGAACTTCAATGTTGTCCTTGGATGAATCCATATTGTATTCAGATATATTTTTCAATGGACTCATGTCAGCACAATGAAGCTTTAAGTCGGACATTAATGCATCATCTGAACCTTCAGCACTGTGTGAAGAAGAAAACCAGCAGAACTCCTCTTCATTAGTGAGACTCCCCATTCCAAATGTTAAATCACAGCTTCTGCAATTTAAAAGTGATATTTAGATACACTTATATGATGATTGCAACGAATCGATTAATTTTTCAAACAAAGGGAAAGATGACGAAACTTCTATTAAATTGGAGGGTTTCTGACAACATCCTGTCAACATCTTCTAAGTCTCCTATATCCAGCCACCCATCATTATCAAGAAAGCTGAGTTCATTATCAGCTTCAGATATGTGATTTTTTTGATGTAGACCCATCATCTTTCACCCCACACTTTTCTGCCATAAAGCTTGGTACCACCAGAATCTATATTGCCGCTCTTGAAACAGTCGTTAGACATGCCTGTATGATCTGAAGTTTGCCTTTTTGGTTCTCTGTATGCAAGCAAAGTGTAGAAGGAAAGGTACACAAATATAAGTTTCAAATTTACCATTTAACAAGGACTGTATTCTGAACACTTCACAATAAGACTAACATCAGCTACACCCACCAACAATCAACAAGAAGTTTCTCAAGGGCAATGTTTCTGGTGTCTTATTAATAGCTACCAATCCACTTCTGCACCCCTAGCACTTAGTAACTTGGACTGCACAACAGCCTGCTTTTAAGATTATGCTACAGACCAAAAGCACATCACTATAGAAATGAAAATGTCGAATCCCGAATTAGATGGTGATATCATCAATGCAATTACAGAATAGTTCGCGTAATACAAGCAGAGTCCAAAGGTGACTCAACAAAAATGGCATCATATTTGTGGTCTTATATGGAAATGAATTAGGGCCAGCTGAATGTTCTGTATCGTGTGAAGAATGGAATTTGAAGTGGAGTCATGGAGACAATAAATACAAGAAATGGTACTATCTGAGTATATTGTGGTAACATAATATAGTATCCTACCTGATCCAATGTCCATTCGCCTCAGATCTTCGCCTTATGACATTCGCCTCAGATCTTCTATCCATCACTAGTGATACATTCTATTACACCTCATATTGATTTATCTAGAGAATCAATAGGAATATACATAATTGAATCGGGAAACATTAAAATTGCGGAATTAAAACTGATCTTTTACTCATATTGATTTATCTAGAATAATCTTGTTCATTTTACAGTAAGCTTCCGAGGTGAGTATATCTCGAAAGGTCCACTAAGGATGTACTCCTCTTAGGATGTTCTCCACTACCCGTTGTGACATAGCTATGCCACGTTGGTCTTACTCACATTAATTACATAAATACTTAGAAACTATTTTGTTTTCCTGGGATTCTTGCACTGACTCAAGCCATGCTCACACCGGTTCAATTTGCCCAGAATTTCCAACCTGTAACTCTGGCACCTCTTGCACCGGTTCATCATTATGACGCACCGACTCAATAGGCCCAGTTTTACCCATTGTACTTGTTCTGAGTTGGTTGAACCGATTCGACCAAGCCTTGCACCGATGCAAGTTTTCGTGCAAAACTGCAAAATCAATAAACAGAGTTACAAAGCAGTCCCTAATTGTCTCTAATCATTTATAAGACCTTAACCATCAATCATAGATACAACCAACACAGTCATAATTAATTCATTTATGAGTTATCTAGGTTATTAATCATATACCAACATGAAAATAAATTAAAATCCTATGCTTTGGACTTATGGTTGCCATGTCTCTACTTAAACAAACCCACCTGAGATTTCCAGCATCACCGAGCTGTTCTGTACGCTCTCGAACATCCGTTCGTGCCGCTTGAAGGGCAAACCCACAGTCCCAAAACCAGAATTTTGACAGCATCAGCACCCTGACTTCAGAAGCGTTTACCGACTTCAATACTGATCCAAATTTCACGAAACGTGTACCAAAAGCGACGGAAATTTCGTTAGACATGTACATGTAAGTACCATACAAAAAGCAGAGTTACTGTTTGACAGATACAGCTCAATTACTGAAGGTAGGTCTATACGAATTTATGCAGAAATATTTCTTACCATGTACTTTGGTCATTAATCCCTTCACTTTGATTGTTTCTTCCAAAACCAGACCTTTAATCTTGCTCTTAAGATTCCATTAAGTTGAAATTGAAAAAGTGGAGTTTCTTCGAGGGAGAAGAGAAGTTAGGGGTGAGTTTTACTGAGAGTGAAAAATATGAATTGTGTTGTTATTATGAGAGGAATGTGGGTCCCACTGTTAGGTGTCCTCCTTTTTAGTCGTGAAATCTCATGGTTTTCACTTGAATACCATTGAGTAATTTAATTATTACCTTACCTCTTAATAATTTAAAGTGGGATGTTACCCATTCGATGCCTGATCCAATGTCATGTTTACCTGTCACCAAAGATGTTTTTCAATCACATAATAATACACCAATCATAAAGCATACCTGAAGTCACAAATTTGAAAAAACAATTAAGGTACAAAATTCATATCATGAAAAAATAAATATTGACATGTTAAGTTCTATGCCGATTGTACTAGAATAGTGGAAACACTTATCAATCATGCATGGTCTTAGTATAGCATCACTAATGGTAGAGGAATTTCAAAATTTAATCTCTGAAACATTTTCTAAACTAATAAGCACTCACATATCCATTGTGTTTATAAATTATGAATAGCATTGATCAATGATACTAACAGTAATTAAACGCCGGCTAAAACTTAAATACAAAAATAATTTGTCGAAGGGTTTAGATAAATCTGCTACTACCTTTTCGGTCAAAGAAATACAAAGTCGTCGCGCCCGCTGCAACTTTTTGGCATCTCTGGATTACGAAATTGGATTGAAAACTTTCCTTTTTTAAGTTCAGAAGAAAAAAGTGGAGCATGGCCAAAACCTTCACCATTTATAGACCTATTTGACAAAACAACATATTAGCTAAGGAAAGTTACAAAATTATCATGTTAGATTTAACTTTTACTAAAAACATGAAACAAAGGTGGTCATAAAATGGGGAAAAAATATATTCTGAACTTTAAGCATAAGGCATATTACTAAGTTCAAATAACTTCAACTTACAACGTAGTCCCTATTTGGAAAAACAGCTTATAGCATACTCCCTCCATCCCAAATTACACCTAAAAATATTTTTTAGGTTCAAAGCAACTTGATGCATATGGTTAAAAATTTGACCCAAATACATCAATTTTTTTGACTTATTTTTGCTTATAATTTGAAAAAAAAAAGTATTTTATAATTAAGGTAAAATAAAGTCAAATTGTTTCCATATATCTGTTTGGTAAGTCCAATAAGCTAGCTTATAACTTATTGAACTAGCTTATAAGCTTGTTTGAAAAAAATGTGAAGTGTTTGGTAACAAGCTTCTCTAACTAGCTTATAACGTTTTTTGAGATGCTATTTCAAGTAGCGTATGAGCTTATAGCTTATAGCTTTTTCATTTTATTCCATATTTACCCTCGTTAATTTTATTTATTTTTTAAAAATTATAATAACTACCCATTAACACTTACAAAAAAAAAAAAAAACTACCCACTAACCATGTATTTTTATGTCATTTTGTACTTACAACAACTAAATTTGCCAAACACTTTAATTTTATTCTACTAGGTTTTCAGCTATAAGCTACCAGCCATCAGCTATCAGCTATAAGCTAGCTTTTCAGCTATCAGCTAGCTTATAGCTTATTTTTACCAAACAGAGCCTATAAGCTGTCTTGGAAATAATCTGAAAACAACTTATGAAAATGTCATAAGCCGTTTACTCCCCAAATCGTCTCTGAATTAAGTCAATCCAAATAACTGATACTAAAAATTATTTAGAAAAATAAAATAAGCAACAAACAAACAAAAAATAAAGATCCAAAATGTTGGCTTTGTAGGTTTTTTTTTTTTTTGTTTTGTTTGCTTTGCCTTGAATGCTTGTTCTGGCTTGTCATGGCCGTGATTTGTTTATTATACTTTATGGGTGTGTTTCTGAATAAATTGTGTCCAGACCGGAATGTTTTATTGTTTGAATTATATGTTTGGCCGTCTCATGATATTCATAAAAAAAAATAATGTACACAATTTTTTTATTATTTGTTTTACATTTTGTAAGCTTTATTTTTTTGACAATATTTTGAATTTAAGATGGACTATGCAAGTGAATTGGTAAAAGAATTGTAATGATTGATATGAATTCCAAATACTATATGCATCAAGCTAAAATTATGAGTTGCTTCAAAAAAAAAAAGCTAAAATTATGAGATATACACAACTTTTTTTTTTTTTTGAGAAAGAAAGGGGCTCAAGCCCAATTACAAAACAACTAAACGAGGAGTAGAGACTCCGATCAAATCATCATGATACACTTGTGCAACCTCAGTAGGCGGTTGCTCATACAAAGATAGAGACACTTTTGTGACACAAGCCAAAGAGGCCAAACCATCAGCAATCTTGTTCGCCTCTCGGTAAACATGTTTAATAACCACCCTCCAATTCTCTTGCATAATACTCCGAATTCTCCTGACCAAAATGCACAATCCATTTCTCTCCATGTTGTTGGTCAGACAACTCACAACATTGTGAGAATGGATTTGTAGCTCTACATGTTGATATCCTTGCCGTCTTGCAATAGTTAAGCCATGGAATATGCCCCATAATTCTGCGTCAAAGAATCTCTGGTCAGCCGACTTACATTTCTTGAAAAAAGGATACTAGTTTTTTCCATGCTAATCACTTGTCCAGAAATGTCGCAGAATTTATTTAATACATTCATTGTACTACGCATCTGCTTATCTGTTGCCTTACCAAATAATAAAAGATCATCTGCGAACATAAGATGTGAAACCTCAGGTCCAGCACGCCCTGCAGGAAGAGGAATCCAATCTTCATTATGAACAGCCTCCTCAATAAGATGTGTAAGCTTGTCCATACATAGCACAAAGAGATACAATGACATAGGATCTCCTTGGCGAATACCCCTTTCCGGTTGGAAAAAATCTGAAGGAGTGCCATTCCAAAGGACATTGGTACGAACACTAGTCCACAATGCATAATGAAGCTAATCATATGATGGGGTAACCCAATTTCTTCTAACACACCATGAGTGAAAGACCATCGTAGTCGATCATACGCCTTGGCTAAATCCACTTTAATAGCGAAAAAGCCCGTTCAACCTCTCATCTTATGCAAGCTGTGCACTAATTCTTGTGCAATGATAATGTTCTCATGAATACTCCGAGTTGGAACAAACCCGGTTTGGTAAGGAGAGATAATATCTGGAATAATTGGCTTCAAAGCATAACCACAATTTTGGTTAATAACTTATAATTTACATTACACAGCGAGATCGGTCTGAATTGAGTGACAAATTCAGGCTTATCAACTTTAGGAATAAGACATACATCTGTCGAGTTGATACCACCAATATCAGACTGATGCTGCCACATGTGGTGTACAAATTCACAAACAGAATCACCAATACGATCCCAGTTATCTTGATAAAATCCTGCTTGATAACCATCCGGTCCTGGTTCCTTCCAAGTTCCCATATCAAACATTGCACCTTTAATCTCATCTGTGGAAATAGGCATGATCATCGTTTCAGCAATTTCGCGCTCAATCTTACGGAAACCATAGCGAGTATGCACATGATCATGTCTTTGCACCTGTTTTGAGAACAAGTTTCGGTAAAAAGAGTTCACTATTGATTTAATTTGCTGCTCATCTTCAATCCAACTTCCACCCTCATCTCGGATCATGTATATTATATTTTTTCTTTTTCTATTAGTAGCTTTGATCTGATAACACCGAGTATTTCGGACTCCATAGTGCAGCCATTGAGTTCTGGAGCGCTGATAGCACATTAGCTCTTCTTGATATAAGATATGCTCTAACTCTTGATGTAAGTCTTTTTCTAATTTAGACAGAAAGGGGTTCATCTTGCCTTCTTGGATTTTCTTCTGTATGCCTCCCAACCTAGAAACAATCTCCTTCTTCTTAGTGACACTACCAAAAATATTTATTTTCTAATCCTTGATAGCAGCTTCAACACTTTGCAAATTATCTGTCAACTGACTTGCTGGTCTCCACCAAGCTTGTAAGCTCTCCTTAAACGAGTGATGGGTTAGCCAAGCCGCTTCAAATCGGAAAGGTTTATGGACCATGTAATTCGTTACATGTTGAAAACAAATAAGAATTGGATGGTGATCCGAAAAAGCACTTCTAGGTAAAACTTTAACAATAGCATTTGGGAAGGATATTCTCCAAACATCATTGCTCATAGCGCGATCTAAACTGTTCAAAAATGCGCTCCTTATTATGAATAGGCCCTCTCCAAGTATATTTGGATCCCACAGCACCTAAGTCTATGAGACTACAAGCATCAATTCTATCTCGGAACAGAGAGCACTTCCTTCTATTTACTACTGCTCCTCCCTTTTTTTCATTTGGGCCCAATATGTCATTGAAATCTCCAGCCACCAACCACCTATCATCCATAATATTGGCCATCCTACCTAACTCATCCCATAACTCAGTTCGCAAATCCTCTACCGGACTAGCATAAACAGTAGTAAAAAACCAATATCCACCATTCTGCATTTTAATCTTGAGATGAATATATTGGAAATGTTTACTGGCTTCTTCAACATCTACTTTATTACTCTTCCAAACCACAATAATTCCTCCAGCAAATCCTCTATTCTCTGAATAGTTGAAACCATCAAAACCCATCAATTGAAAGGATTGTTGTAATTTCAAAGGACTTATATGTGTCTCCATAATGGCAAGAATTTCCGGATGATGGATATCTAGACAATTCTTGCAATTACGATAGAAACTTGAGCTAGCAGCACCTCTACAGTTCCAAACTAAAATTTTGTTAATATTACTCATCATAAGAAAAGTTGATAATAACAAAGTATCCTTGACACTCTCCTGATCAAACACTCTGAGGTAGCGCCTTTTCCACCTCCATGTCTGAGTCTTCTGCGCTTGTAGTCCCATGCTCATTTGCTTCAAAAAACTCCTCATTCTCACTTGCACCTTTGACTGGTCCAGTAGAAATAGAGGTGAGAATAGAGCTGTCTTTTCTATTGTCTGGTGGTCTATTTGGGCTTTTTGGTATTGACTCATCTGTGTTCAATGTAGGAAATTTTTTTTTTCTATCCCAACAATCTTCACTCTACCCCAACATATTTTTTAAAATACCCAGTATACCCTTATAAGAAATTAGTATATTTTAATAATTTTTTTATCGTATTACCGGTAGACTGTTTCATCCTCCAAAAAAATTGTTCCCATAAATATTTATCTTTACCGGTATGTTAATTTTACCGGTACACATTTTAAAAAGTGTTCCGGTATGAAATTTTTCTAAAATTTATTTTGATTACCGGAACCCTTTAGGAAAAAGTGTGTAGGTACTACAAGAAACTTGACATATAGCTACGGCAAATCTCTGTTGGTAAACTCTGTTGGTAATCCTAGTTTCTCACGTTGGACCTCCTCCCGCAACTGCCGAATTCAGACTCATCAAACAAGGCGCCCAAGATGTTGCCACTCGTCTTCTAAGCGATGCTACTCCCTCCGATAATTGTTCTCGATTGCTCCCCTTACAATTTTATTGGTTAGGTTTCGCCTATTTATTTAATTTTTCTATTCGATTTCTATGACATGATTCAAAGGATTGAAATCTGGTAGGTGTCAGGCAAGATTCCACTGATTAGGGTTCAAGCAAGAAGATTGAAATCTCTAATCGGAGGATGGGTGTCATAATCAAGTACCTTCAGTGACAACCTGGTGCTAAAATCTAAGTCAATCGTGGTATGGATGCTACCCTAATTTTCCTAATAGATTTGTGGCTCTCTTAATTGTGGTTAGGTTAAGATTCCTATGAATTAGTATGGATTTCAAATTCAGGCTAACTTGAAGGATTTTTTTTGTGTGGATGTGATCATTGCAAGGTGAAGTGGGTTTATTTTTTTAATGAAACAAAGTTTCTTTTGGGATTTTTGTTGTGTTTTTTTGTGTGTTTTTAACCGGTTGAAACTGTAGGTAATGACATTGTTACTCGAAGAATGACCGGGTAAAGTGGCTTTGATGAGTTTCGATGAAGATCCCAAATGACAAGAAGGGTAAAGGAGTTATGTAAACCACTTATTTGGTTGTTTGAGTTCTCTTGGACTACATTCATTGTTTGTTCTTTTACACTGAATATTCAGTTGATAATTTGCAGTGAATAACTCCTTTAGAAAGTCATGATTTTTTAATCTTGATGATTTTAATGTTAATCAATCTCCTCGTATATTTTCCAGTCTTGTTAACTGTAAGGGTTCATGATAAAAGTTCTTATCTATTTCTTTTTTGTATCGGTGTCACATCATGAGGTACTCTTTGCTCTGTTTGGGGTAATTTGGCAATGCTTCTCACTTGTACAATCAACGTTTTGTTTCAGATGCATATAGATGATTTTAGTGGCTCTGTTTCTGGTGTATAATCGGCCAACATGAAAGGCATCTTCTTGACAAGGTATGGTTTATACCTTTTTATTTAACATCTATCATTTTGCTTTTAATAATTTGTTTATTTGAATGCACTCTTAACAACTTATTCTTTGGTGTGTTTTGTGAATATGTAAGTGTCCTTGAGGAACAAAATATGCATATGGCATGTGGCTGCCTGAAGAATAAGCACACTATGTCCATGTGAGTACATTGGCCAATTGTGCATAATATATACATCCCTGATTGTTTTAAAACCTATCATAATCTTTTAGTATTGTTCTTGTTTATTGTGTTTGTGGCTAATTTTTGCATCTTAATCTATTCACTGTCTAAATTATATAAGATGATTTATATAAGATTATATTAGTAGATAGCTTATAATGTTATGCATCTATAGAATGCCTTATTTCCTTGTTGAGGAATAAATGATTTATGTTTTGTCTAGTTGTTTTGAATTTTTAATTAGGCATGCCTAATTTCATATTATAACACTATTGTGATATGTTTCAGCTCGGAGCCGGGTAATTCCTTTTGCACCAATTCTCTATGATTGTAAATTCAATTCTTCAGAGGTTTGGGATGTGTGAATAGATGCACAATCTAGTAAGTATACCTATCTATTTATCCTTTAGATAACTTGGTGCTTTCTTTTTATGGCATGTCTTACAATGTGTGATATGATTTGTAGGACTTTTCTTGTTAAGGAGACTGACAAGCTTATTCGATTGGAGGCAACTATGAGAATCATTTTTCTGTTTTGTTGAGGTTCTTTAAGTTTTTAATGGTAATGAAAAATCTGCACTCTTTGTGTTTTGATTATTAGTTCTCAAGGCCTTACCTAAATTGTGTTAACCTTATTTGATACAGAATTTCAAAAGAACAATTTGTCAAAGGGAGCTTGATTATAGTTTTTTTTTTTACCATTTTAAAGTTGGACTTTTAAATGTATTGGATATCTTTTGTCTTGGTTTATTGTTGATTTTATTCAGTTTATTTGAACAATTACAAACATGTTTTGAATCTTTTCTATGCTCAAATTTGAAGAACCTAAATGAATGTCATTTGTGTCCTGTTATGCAGAATGAGACATAACAATTTAAAGCTTGAGAAGGCGCATACATTTGGGATTGTTGTAAAGCATTGGCTCTTGGATCATCCAGTGTACTTGTAGCTCTTGGATCATCCGGTGTACTTGTAAGTATGTGCACATTTTCTTACCCTTATAAACAAATCGTATTTAAGAAGAAGTAATATATGATGAATACGCAATACTATTTTCTAATAAGTAGCAGGTTTTGATCCAAACAGGTTGATGAATTGGTAACCATCACCAGGTTCTCTTAATACTTCAGTTATGGTTAATGTTTAATGTTCACCTAAGTTGTGTATAATGTCAATTTGTGTGCCATTGTAAAATTTTCCTTCCTTTTGGCTAAGTTGAGTTTCCAACTTGTATTCTTTTATTTTCAATAGGTTCTAGATGTTTCTGGTCCCTGAGCAAACCAATTTTCTAAGTCCAGACTATTGAAGATGGAAGAGGAATGAAGATTAGAGACTTTTTTCTTTTTCTTGACAGAACAAATTTGTAAATTTAGTGGATATCATTTTATGTCTTTAAATACATTATATCACTCTTAGCTTGATATTTATAACTATATGTAATTTGACATACTTGTAAGACTAGTTAGTTCTTAAATATAATTTAAAGTTTTCTTTTATTTTATTTCACTTTTTGAAGCATTTTATTTTATTTAATAAATAATTTAAATCATCTGTCAAACAAAAAAAAAAAAATCCAAACCTATACCAACGGACAAATCCGTGGGCAAACCGATTTGCAATAGTTTGTAATGGCCGTGGGTATAGCTCTCACCCTAGTCCAACGACAAAAAAGCTGTAGCTATATAGGCTATAGCGACGGTATTTGCCGTGGGTATAGCGAGATAAAGTGAACGGAACAAAACGTCCGTGGGTATAGGTTTTACCGCCTATACCTACGGATCTTGGACCTTTATCAACAGAGTTTTGCCGTAGCTATTTGTCAAGTTTCTTGTAGTACCTTAACACTTTTTCCAAAGTGTTCCGGTAATCAAAATAAATTTTAGAAAAATTTCATACCAGAACACTTTTTAAAAAGATAAATACAACAGTTTTTTGAGAGGTTGAAACAGTCTACCGGAACAGTATAATACGACAAAAAAATTATTAAAATATACTAATTTTTTTATAAGGGTATTATGGATATTTTGAAAAATATGTTGGGGTAGAGTGAAGATTGTTGGGGTAGGAAAAAAAAAATTCTCAATGTAGTACAAGGTGGTTTTTGAAACTGGGCCCTTTTCAAAATTTCAGCTTGTTGTGTTCCATCTTCAGCCCAATTGGAACTACTATTTTTTATTTTATTTTTTTATAATGGGAACTACTATTTTTATTAGGGTCTTGCTAACGAGTGTCCCGAGCACTCTTTAAGCATTCCATTTAAAGAAACTTTTTATTCAAAAAGTTAAACACTATAATTTCCAATGCGTTGACTTTACGCATTCCGATAAAAATTCTATAAAAAACTTACTATTTAAGGACTTAAATTATTTAGTATTTGCCCTTTTTATTATTCACTTTTTTCTTCTCATTTAAGTGCTCAACAATAATTTTCCTTTAAAACCTCTTTCAAATTGTCACGTTTTTTTTTAATCCCTTGATGTGCTTTTTCCAATTCCACGTGGGCCCCCTACACCTCCCAATGATAACTTCCCATGATTGGCTGCTTTGATTACAGGTTTTGTTTTTGTGCTACTTGTTTGTTTGTCCCTTTACCTGATTTGTCTGCATAATGTCAGTGGACATATCTTCATTCCTTTTATTTCCTCCTTGAATTTCTCTAACTCACTCTCCATCATTATTTCCTTTATCTCCGGTATCCAAATTTGGAATTTCATCACTTAATAATTTCCATAAAAGATGCAATCCTTCATATTCCACCTTATATATCTTGTCCTTGATATCAAACATCCCCATTAAAGGATTGTTGAGATCAACTTCAACACACAATCTAGCATACTTCCCCCCCGTTCGTTCCTGACCGTTCGACCAATTCGATGGTTTTAGCAGGGGATTAGAAGTCACCGTTATCTCTCTCCTATAGCACAGACAGACCTATTTGATTCATTATGATGAGCTCCAAGCTCCATGAGCTCCAATTCTACTTGCTCCATTTTTATGTGTAGAGGGGGTTGTGGCCTAACATATGATTAGGAAGCCTTAAAATTAATGTTGATCATGTTTTCCTTGGAAAGCCCTACTATCTTGATCAGTTCCTTCCACTACCTCTTATTCCTTCTCTTTAATTCGAAAGAATTGAAAAAGAAATATGGAATTATTAAAACTATTTTCGACTCCTCTGCACTTTTCCTTCTTTGCCCTTTTTCTGTCAAAGCACTCAAATTGTAATGTTGTATTATTTCTTCTTTTCAATTTTGTGGATGAAGATTTGCTATCACAAATGAAGACTTTCAATTTAAAATCGCTATCATGGATGAAATGGAGATTAGCTTACTTTGAAACTTTGTAACTTTTGAAGTTTGTTTTGTCACTGAAACTTTGGAAGTTTGTAACTTGGATCCAAGATATTGAATACCTTTTAAGTCTGTCTTGTATTCATTATCATGATATTGAACTTCAAATGATCCATTGTATGGAAAAATGACAGGCCTGTAACACACATGCTGTTATTGGCTTTTTTTTGGGTCTTGCTAACGAGTGCCCCCGGGGCACTCTTTAAGCATTTCATTTAAAGAAACTAACTTTTTATTCAAAAAGTTAAACACTACAATTTTCAATGTGTTGACTTTACGCATTCCGATAAAAATTCTATAAAAAACTCACTATTTAAGGGCTTAAATAGTGCCCGGGGGCACTATTTAGCATTTGCCTTTTTTTTTTTGCAGTGCAGGGTCTGGTATGTTGGTGTTTATTTAGGAGATGTTTTGAGGGTCTGTTGTGTTAGTGACTTGTCTGCAATCATGTAATTTAGTAGCACATAATAGCAGGGACATATATGACATATGTGTATTGGGGTAGTCTGCTATATAGCAGAATATTATGTTCTGTTTTCTTGGCTTTTCAAAGATCTTAAATTTAGTTTAATAAACCAAGTAGTGTTAAATTTAGTTGTCTCATGTTACATGTAACCACTTTCTTAGTTGTGAATGATATAATGATATGTTTGTCACTTTATCTTCTCAGGTACAAGGAGTCTGACCTAAATATGGGTGAAAATAGTTGCATAGACCGTTGTGTTTCCAAATACTGGAATGTAAGATGTTCCTTATGTTTCCTTTTCGATTGAATGTGCCACTAGAATTTTTTTGTCTATTAGTTATTGTTCTTTACAAATTCAATATTTAGTTGGGTTTACTATATGTTAAATACTTAAATGTGGTTCTTTTTTAGATTTCTACTGTTTATTGCCTTGATAGTGTGATGCAATTCGATGCAAAGCAATTTAAGAGGTTATGATCTGATCTGAATATGGTTTTTAAACTGCACATGTTGATCATAACCATTTGCATAAGCTCAAAAAAAGCTAGGCCAAACGGACTCTAAGAATATGTTAGCTTTACATTCCAACTTCGAGGTGAAGTTTGTTAAATGCCAAGCAAATTCGGTTGCTCATTTGTTCTTTAAGGCGGCCAATTCTTGGACTAGGTGTTGTATCTTTTATTTGTGTGTTTGTAACAGTTGAACAATTAATTGATTTGAACAACTTCAAATAAATATTCAGTTGGTGTTCTAAGTCCTAACTCTATACGTATATTGATTTAAACTTTTAAGGTGAAAAGACAATTGGAGTCTTAACAAAGATTGATCTTATGGAAAAGGGTATTGATGTTGTTGAAATAAGTGAATCATTTTTTAGTCCCGATGCTGTTGTACATATTTTATTTTATGTTTATTTCCTTAACTTAGTTTTAGTTGGCATATTTTGTATATAATTAGTGTAGGCAGGTGCCCCCATATCCTTCTATGTCCCTCCGTCCCTGGTTGCTGTCTTAAGTTTTTTTTTTTTTTTTTTCTTTTTCAGGTGACTAATCTAATTGGTCAGCTGCTCGGTTCTGGGAGGCCTCCAATGTGACCCAAGTATATTATATCGGTGCTCTATTTTGCGGTTCAATCTGCCTGAGTATCGACTACAATATTAGTAGTTGCAGAGCCAAGGAAGCTTAAATTTAATATTTTGCAAGGTCTTTATTTTTTTCCCATGACTATATTGAGATCAAGCTATTTATTAAGAGTTTGAATAGCTGTTGTGGGTTTGAATACCTGTTATTAAGAGATCAAGCTATTTTCTTCCTTTCTGATATGATGACTCCCTAAATTTATCTTGTTATTTTGTTAAAAAAAATTGGACTATATTATCTACTACCTAATTGCTCTCTCAGGTGGGTGATATTAATTGAGCCATGGTGTGCCATGTTGTTCATCAAGTAATAATACAAGCACCTCCTTGCATTCACCGTGGGTAATACACAAACATGCGATATTAGTAAAATTTAGATTTAGAACCACACACAACACTATTTAAATTTAGAACTACCTAGACAAATAAAGAATTGTTTTTGGAGATTTGAACACTTCCTGATTAATGACTGCAAAAAAAAAAAAAAAAGACAATTGTGACAAATTTGGAGTTTTAAATCACTTTGTTAAGGGTGGAAATGGCAGCCACCGCGAAATGGACGCCAGGTTTCACAATCAGAGCGGAACAATAACCTGTGGCTGGTGCATCAGAGATGAAGCCGGGATGTTTAATTTGTGCTTGCAGGAAATCATTGGAACTCATTCTATCATTGAAGCACTAGCTTTGTTAGAAGCAATGCAGGCTGCTATAAGTATGAACATGGAACGTGTTATATTTGTTAGAAACAATTCAGACATTATTTGCTAGGCAACAAGTTCATCATAAGGACAGATCAAAAGGACTTTTATGAGCAATATAGGGAAATTACAATTACATGGAATGCCAAGATCCATTGTGTCTGATGGAGATAAGGTTTTTACTAGTGCATTTTGGCACCGTTTGTAGCAATTGCTTGAGCTTGGTGAGAGAATTGGTTATGTCAATACCGGACTTGAAGAAGATGAGATCGAACCTTACATAAGGAAGACTAAGCTTCAGTTTTGTGAAGATGCATCAAAGCATCAAGTAGACAAAAAATGCAGCATCTTGCTTTATATTCATAATTTTGTCCCCTATTTCTTTCTAAATTCACGATTTTATTTAAGCCAATTTAATTTATAAACTGCACAGATATAAAAAAATGTAAAAATAAAACACAGTTGCGGAGAAAAAGCCGGGACAAAATTGGGGTGCAACAACTTGTATCATTTTCCAATGCATACAACAATGGATTTCTGTCCAGTGTGTAAGCAGCAGGTTGCAGCTAGACACTGAGGGATATAATCCTAATGTTTTTATACACACTTCTATTCTCATCCTAAAATAGGATCGATTTAAATACTATGCTTAATTTTTAGATTATTATCGTCTACCTCTTCATACCTGAATGTTCAAATCAATTGATTTTTTTTTAATGCTATATATTACATCAATTTCTCATCTCTAATTGTAGGACAAGCAAAACAAACATTTTCACTCCAATTTTAAGGAAAATAGGTGAGATTGAAGTATGATTTACACTTATCAATTATAATTTATAACAAGTGATACACAATTTTCACATAGTCACGTTGGAAGTTGGAAGAGATAATTGTTTCACATATTGGTTCAAAGGGCAAGTCATATACGTATCTTTCAATGGGTTGATTAAATTTAGAGTAAATATTGCTAACAACATTCAATCTAATATTATTTCACACCCATTGAAGAAATAATATTGGGTGATTTTCTGAAAATTTCTCAATATATCTAAAAAGTAAACTTTCTCTCATATTATAGACCAGAGGTAGTAACTTGCAATCAATAGCTAACTTCATATTGCCATTTTTAGCTCCATTTTAGAAAATGAGACAAATAAATGAGAAATAGCTATGTAATTTGAACTAATGACACTATAACAGTTACATCATCAAGCTTGCCACCTGCATAGCCTACATATCCCAAAGCCTGCGCTGCATCACCAAAAGGACTTCTGGTGGATCTTGAACTTCCAATCTTTTGTGCCCTTGTCGCCAAAATTTCTGCTATATCCTGCAAGTTATCCATACATGTAAGCATACAAAGTGTTTTAGACTCCATAAGCAGCGGTTTGGTAGGACATGGATGATGGAATTTGAAATATTTGTGGAATAAATCTACATTTTATATAATGTAGAGGATACAATAATCAACAAAATAATTTCTTCAGTACTCATCATCGCTACATTGTTAACTTAATTTTATTTATTTAAGTATAAAAAATGATATAGTTTGAGGGATGATACACCGAGAGAGTGGTATCTCGCTCCTTGTTCCGCACAATGAAGTGTCCATCGACAAAATCAAATTTGTTCTTCGCGCCAAGTGGGCGCCTCATGGATTTCGTCCAAGAATGATAGTTGGAGTGATTCAGAACCGGTGTGGACTTCTAGTATCAGCAGCATTTATCATAGCTTTGTTATCATCTAGATCTAAGCTCACAGAAGAGCTAACAAATTGTCTCTCGTATTGGATTACCATAGAGAAAATCTTATTGATTTGAGGCAAATGATCCATTAAGAGAATTTGTGATCTCACTAAATCAAAGCTATCATTCAAACCAGTAAAGAACCTAATTGTTCTAATCAGATCATGTTGAGTACGTGCATTCACAATTCCAGTAACGCACATACATTTGTGAGGACAATTACACACAGGCATTGGGAGATAAGCTTCAAGTTCTACCCAAAGTAACTTCAAAGCAGTAAAGAATTCAGAAATAGATTTTGTACCTTGTTTAAGACCATAGATCTCGATCTGAAGTTCTGAAATTCGAATGAAATCACCACGTGAGAACCTTTCCTTCAATTCATTCCAAACATCGATCACGTTTTCCAGGTAAACGATGCTCTGTGCGATCGATTCTTCAACAGAGTTCATGATCCACGAATGGATTAGCATATTGCAGCGACACCACGCTTTGTAGCTTGGATCGAAAGGATTTGGCACCGGAATCGTTCCATCGACAAAATCAAATTTGTTCTTCGCGCCAAGTGGGCGCCTCATGGATTTCGTCCAAGAATGATAGTTGGAGTGATTCAGAACCGGTGTGATGGAAACGGATGAAGGTCCATCAGAAGGATGCACATAATACACATTTCCAGGCTGTTGAGATGGATCTTGAGGAGGAGCAGCTGGTGGTGCAACAGCTGCGGCGTCGCACGCCATAACAAAATAAATAAACGGTTGCGATGCACAGAAGAGCTCAGTTGAGCTCTGATACTTGAAGATGGCAGAGAAAGACGATAAAAGGAGAGAAATCATTTTGGAAACTAAGATTGTATTGATTGATTCTTGATGAAATGAGATAAAGAGTACAAAGTAGCTTATATACACAAGCTGAGATTGTAACTAACTTCCTAATACTAGAAGCTTCTGCTTAGCTGGCAATGCCACATGGATAACTAACTCTATGTAGTTACAACAAACTAACACACACAATCTAATAGCTAAGTTAAGACTAATCTACTTCAAACTGTCATGACCCTTGATAGATTGTTCTGCAAGTAACACTTGTTCTTCCTTACTTCATGTGGCTTGTTGATCATTTACATTCAATACCCACTAAGTTTCTCAAGGGCAATGTTTCTGGTGTCTAGTTAATAGCTACCAAGCCACTTCTGCATCCCTAGCACTACCGAACATGGATTGCACAACAGCCTGCTTTTAAGATTATGCTACAGACCAAAAGCACTCACTGCAGAAATGAAAATGTTGAATCCGGAATCAGATAGTGATATCATCAATGCAATTACAGAATAGTTAACGTTATACACCAAAATAACAAAATTTTCTGACAAGTTTTCATTCTTACTTAACAACCATGAGTCTCCATCCAAAATAACAAAATTCCCTGCTTCATTACCCTAGAAAAAACAAAATCCAATTCATCAACAAAGGAGAAAAATCACGCAACGGGGAAAAGTAAAATCGAAACGAGATTAGAAACTCACAACCAGAATCGCAGAGAATATGAAACGTGGGCGGAGGAAAACTCTAACAAGAGCTGCGGAAATCCGGTATTCGTGTACACCACAGAAACAACAACGAGAAGCATAGATTTATTTAGCGTTTGTCAGTTTCGAACAGTAAAAGCCATGAGAGATTGAGGGTTTTTGAAATTTCTAGAAAGGGATTCTGAAATTTCTCTCTAGAGATTTAGGGTTCGAAACTGAAACTGAGGCCCGAACAATTTCTGCGTTGTTGTTATTGTCACAGTTTCTTGAAAATTGCAGGGTGAGTATCGAATTGAAGGAAGGAGGAGCCATGGTGGCGAATTGCTTCAGGGTTGGTGAAGATTGTTCCATGGATTGAAGACAAGGATGGACCATAACATTGTTCATGGTAGTTAATAATTCGAAATTTTAGTTGAATAGCAATTTTACTCCTCTTATTTTAAAATTCGAAATTTTAACTATCCTATTTTATAATTTTTCGGATCGTCTTATAATATTTAACTCATATTTTATTATATTAATCGATGTGGGACTTTAATGACAAATACATGTAGTGTTACCAAGAAAGGATAATTTATCTCTTCCATTGAGGTCTCAAGCTTGAATCAGAGGTGAATTGAATGGTCGAAACGTTTACAAAATGTTCGAGAAGATTACAGGAAGAATCATCCCATAGACGGCGCCAATCATATTTGAGATAAAGTAGTGGATTTTAGCAAAATTTAGATCACTTGAAATAATAATATTTGGTCAAATGTAATAATAAATGACTAAATAATTAATTACATTCTGTCAACTTTTCTTCTTTTTTTGGTAGAAATTCGGTCAACTTTTCTTAGTACAGAAAATACACAATGCAATAATAAATTTATACAATATACATTTATTATGTCCCCTATGCGGTCAAATTGTTAATTAATAACTCCAAAAAAACAATTAATATTTGTAATTTTCAACATCATCTTCATCATGTTTGACGATATATATAACAAGAAGTAGGTTATATGTTTCAATATCAAAGTATTATTAATCTGCAGAAATATGATGATATTAGGGTCCAAAATTGTGTTCTTAGTTCCGATGTTACTAACTATTCTTATTGCTTTGCAGTTCGTAGGTGGTAAAAGTGATTATTCCAGTCTTCCAATCTTTCCACCAAGAGTTTATGAATACATTACCAACAACATAAGCAATACGCAACTCGGCGTTCACTGTAAAGACAAAAATACTGATCTTGGGTTTCATACAATAAATTTTGGAGGAACTTATGAGTTTGATTTTAAGCCAAATAAAGTTATTCGATCAACCTTATGGTTTTGTCGATTTTCATGGGGTAATGAATTTCAATACTTTGATATTTACATAGAAAAACGTGATGTCAATATTTGTGTTAGAGAATGTCGTTGGGCAATAAATAAATCTGGACCATGTAGGGTTAAAGACAATTCTTCAGAATGTTTCCCTTGGAATCCAAAAGTTGTTGTGGAACACTAACAACCGATGATGAGAATAATACTTTTAATGTGTAAGTTGATCAATATATTTATCCTCAAAGTTTATGTAATTTGAAGAATAAAATTAATGAAATAATTTATCATTTGTCCGGCCATTATGAATTATATGAGTTTCATCTTCTGTTCTTTCTGAAAATTTTCTTCTCATTAGACTATGTTGTGTATGTGGTCTTGTGTGTGCATCAATTAGTTTCATATTCAACTATTTTTGTGTTGGAGAAGATTTTGAACAACTTCAATTATTTGTTAACTTAATTTTATTTATTTAAGTATAAAAAATGATATAGTTTAAGGGATGATACACCGAGAGAGTGGTATCTGGCTCCTTGTTCCACACAATGGAGTGTTTATCCTATTTAAGGTCTTAAAGAGTGTCCATGACACTCGTTAATATTAAATATATAAATGCAGTAAACCCCTCATAAAAAATTCATTTCAACTAATATAAGCCAAAAATGGATTTGCATTTCCCGGGGTTTATTGCACAAAAACGCCGGGACGCAGGCTCCCGAAGATGGAAGACCAACGAATGTCAGATGCAAAGCCCCGCACCATCGTTAAGATCATATTGGCATACTCTCCCAAAAAAATAGAGCAGACCCCATTGAAGACGAGCGTGAGGTACAACAAGGCCATTTTTGTCCACCGCCCTTCTCACGGAGCCGTACGTGGAAGTTACCAGCCGACAAGCAGTCATCCTCCCTCTAAAATGGAAGTATGGATGAATCTACATCAAATAAAAGTATTAATAATATTAAACTATGCGGAATACAAGAAAAACATTATAAACCACAAAAGTACAAAAAATATCATCTGAAAATCGATAGATTTGACGAATAAAAGTTGACCGCTTCGATGAACAACAATGGAAGAAGGAGGATATTGTACACTAGAGATTGATAAACTTGTACTATTTAATTTTTTGTTCGCAGATCAATCAGACTAACTGAAGTTAATATTTTTTTAATAATACAATAAGCAAATTAAAAATATTTAAGAGAATTTCTTTTGTTGTCCTACGAGTTTTTCGTACGCCTTATTTTTATTCATATACTACAATTTTGAGAAAAAAATATAGTCAACTATTTACGTAACCGATGATGTTTGAGAAAATGTGGCAACAAAAGAAACTCCCCACCCCTACATAAATAAGAGTAAGCTAGCCATAAAATTGACAAAAAAAGAGTAAGCTAGCCAGCAACACAATAGTAAGACCATAAAATTGACAAAAAAAAAACAGCCATCCAATAATTGGATGAGCATAAATAATATGTATGTAACTCAATTCTCAAGCATGAATATAAAGTGGCCGGACTTTTTGTTTGCAGGTGGCACCCACAAATGGACGACAGCGTTTTGTATTGAGAGAATACTTCAATGGGCACAAACTCAAATATAATAGATTTAGAGTTTAGACACACTTACATAAATAATAAAAATTAAAGAAAAAAAGAATGAAAATGATGATATTTAACGTGACTAACTTACTTTTGTTTTAATTTTTTGGGAGTATATTGTATTTGGGTTTGTGACATGCTCTTGTACCCAAATATATTGTTTGTGTAATATTTTAACAGCACACAAAATTAATATTTTTTACTAGGAAAATTGCGTTTTAGGCCCCCATTAAATCCTAAAATACCCCCCTTAATTTTGTTCCAATTTGGTTTGGAACCTACATTCCTAACTCGCCTAAATTTGGATCCTACAATCCGAAATATGTCTATATGGTTGATTTGCTTCCATGAATTGAATTTATGGTGAAGGTTTGTTGCTTTGCTTTCATTGCCGTTTTTTCGGTTCTATGCTGTTGGGACAGTGAGGTGGCGAGGATTATTGGGGGGAGGCCTCTTGTAGTTTTGCTGGTGCTGTTTCAGTTTTTGTTTACTGGTTGTTGCTGATTTTAGTTTCTGTTTTTTGCTCCCTAGTATTTAGAAGGTTTAGTTGTGTTTTTTGGTTTTGTGCTGCGGTTTTGTTGCTTTGTTGGGCTGGGGGTTCTTGGCTCATGCTGAGCTATTCATTGGGCACAAGCAGTTCAAATATACCTATAATAATTATTAGATGCATTATTCTCATGGAAACAAACTTATAATCTACTCCCTCCGGTCCTTTTTATAAGGAACACTTTGAAAAAATCACACAGACCAATGAAGCACATTTAACATAGTTATTTTCATTTAATACACTTATAAATTTAAATTTATTCCATGTATACCCTTATTTAATTACTCTTTATTCAACTAACTTACTTATTTTTAAATTCTCTCTCATAATAAATAAGGGCATAAGTGAAATTGAACATTTAAAACATTTGAAAATTGGTCAAAGTTTCTTATAAAAATGACCAATTTTTTTGCCCTAAATGTTCCTTATAAAAAGGACCGGAGGGAGTATAATTTATAGGGGTAATTTAGTAAAAATATTTATTATTTATAGGAATAATATTTATTTATATGTAACGAAGGATCATGGGGTAGTAGAATGAGAGCCATGAACAATATCAACAAATCATCAATCAATCAATACATCTTACAAGCTGAGATGCCAAATGTGGCACTGTAGATGCCAAATGTGGCACTGTAGATTGGCAAATTAGCCAAAGATCACCCAAAATTGCTCCGTATCATGAACGCGCTCCAATTCCTTTTCCTTTAATCAGAAGTCCTTTTGCATTTCCTTTTGCGTTTATTGTTCCGACCATTTTTCTTCTTTTTTTTTTTTGCTTTGCCTTCAATGCTTTGTCAGGTTTGTTGCTTGTTTGTGGTTTTACAATTGGGTCACTGTAGAGAGAGAGAGAGGAAGGAAACTGACACACAAGAAAAGCCTACCAATGAAAAGGGAAAACGAAAAGGAAAGGAATTGGCAAGGTCGGTTTGCAGTGCTTTAGTTTCTTTGTTTTTTCTTCTTGTTTTGAGATATAAATACCTATTTTCTCATTTGGTTTGTGTCACCGCGCGAAAAATACCTCGAGTGTGAACACTCGAAAAGAAATATAGTCGCCACCGAATTTTATTTATCCCAAAAAAGGGAGAGAAAAATATCGAGAAAACCTTGAGGGGTAGTGAAAAAGGGTTCAGGAGTTGGTTATGCGAGAGCAAGATATTAACACCCCTCACATCCGTTGTACTCAACGGGAACCTTTTAGAGGGAAATGTTTGTTTGCTTTAATGTGTTTTTTTAATGTTTGCTTGATTACTTGCTTCTTGCTTCGTCGATAGAAAAAAGTTTGTTTATTATTATTATTATTATTATTATTATTATTATTATTATTATTATTATTATTATTATTATTATGGATATAGGGAAAAAGTTTTGTTTTTTATTATTGTGTCCGACAAGATGTTGAATCCTGCTCCTACGTATTCCCAGGTGCAATGGGAAAATCAGGGTTTCGTAGTTCAGGGTAAAAAAATGTTTGTGGGTTTGTTATTTTTAGACGCATGACGTCTAAGTCGCATTCTCGTATTTAAACGTTGCTTGTATGCTCGTACTTTGGAGGCTTAAGCGTGGTTTGTATTACGAAGAATGTCGCATTCTCGTATTTAAACGCTGCTTGTATGCTCGCACGGTGGAGGCTTAAGCATTGTTTGCTCGCACGGTGGAGGCTTAAGCATTGTTTGTGATACGGAGAAATGACGAAAACGTCATCCGTTTTGTGAAAAGAGATTTACTTTTACTGCGCGGGTGGGCAGAGAAGAAGTTTGAGTGTGTTGAGTTGATTTTAGGAGTTTTAATTAAAACATCCGAGAATGAGGATAATTCGAGTCACTAGCCATACGTCAGGGTCTCGAACTATCCGGAGAAGAAAGCCATACGTCAGACTTGCCCCTTTTTCATTTTGATTATGCTTAAATTCTTTTATTTGATTTATGAAAGTCAAAAGAAAAGATGAAGCGGATGACGAAGTGTTTTAACGTTTTTTAGCGTTTGAGAATGAGAATGATTCAAGTCACGAGCCATACGTCAAGGTCTCGAATCATTCAGAGAAAGAAAGTCATACGCCAGACTAACCCTTTTTCATTCTAATTAAGATTTAATTTGATAAGTTTAAGCAAGATAACTAAAAAACAAGCCAAGCAGATATAGTATAACAATAAATATATGCATGGACTCAAACTTTTGTCAACCGGTCAATTTTACTTAACCATGATTGTTTAGAGAAAAGAATAAGAATGAGAATAATTCGAGTCACGAGCCATACGTCAGGGCCTCAAATTATCCGGGGAAGAAGGCCATACGTCAGACTAGCCCTTTTTCATTCTATTTATTTTAACTGTGGGGTTTTTCAAATAAAAAAGTGTTTTTGAGAAACAAACTTGAGATGAAAGTATTAAGTCAAGTAAATAATCCAAACATTGCATATGAACTTATTAAAATAAGCTTGAGAGGTTTTGATTAATTAATTACTTAACTAATAATCACTTATTTAAGTATTTAACCATTTAAGCACTTAGTAACTTAAGCACTTTTAATCAAACAACTTAAATGGTTACTCACTTAATCAAGTGTTTAATTAATTGACTAATTAATCAACAACTCAAATAATAATTTCTAAATGATAAGAACTTATTTAAATAAGCACTTATGTGAATAAGCTCTTATTTGAATAAGCACTTATATAAATAAGCACTAAAAATTAAGCAAAACGTTACTGGGGGTGCAAAACTGGGTTCTGGGGGTGAAGCCATAGCAATCTGCAACACCAGGCCCAGCCCAGACTAATTTTCGTCCACACAAAAATATAAACAGGAGAGGATCCAGTGTGGCATGAGAACAGGGGCACACATAGACGTCACATATCTGAGCCCTTGGATTGAATCAGGTGGCTAGGATTTAAAAATCGTGTAACAGATTTCGGTCCTTGGATAAATCTGACGGACAAATTTTAAACAAGAAGGAAACCACTAACGGGATGACACGTGGTCATCCCTAACCTCCAGTTTCTTCTTCCTCACGAAGAACAAGAACGCAGGAGCGGCCATGGAAGAGCTTTGGAAGCTCACGGCCAACAACAACAACTTGGCCAAAACTTCATCAAAAATTTAAATCTTATATACTGTTTCGCTCGAAATCTTGTGTAGATTATGAATATAAACTTAGACTTTTCAAAAGATGTTTGTATCTTAAAAAAAGTTCGAAACTTTAAAACCCACAAAAACTTTAAAATTCACATTTGAACGAATTAAACAAAATTAAGGGTTGGAAAAGCTTCAGTAGGTGTTCATGAGTAAAAAACGTTTAGAAACCTACTTGTTTTGAGGCTTGTTCAGGTGGGTTAACACCTACTCTTTTCTTGGCTATTTTTGAACCTTGTTTAAGCTTTTGTTGATGGTTTTTCTTCGTTTTTCTTGTGGTTTCAAGCTTAGGGAGGTGTTTGGAGTGATTTGGGTGAAGAAAATTGAAGTTTGGAGGTGGTTTTAATGGATTTTGAATTTTTGGAAAAGTGATGAAAAGATGAGTTTTTTGGTTTTTCTCTTCTCTATCGCCTCAAAAATCATCCCCCTGTGTTCTGATTTCTTCTTCTCAATTTATAGGACCAATTGATCAATCTTCATGACCATTGGATAATTTTGAGTATTGATTAAAGTGTGCTTTGGCCAAAAAATTGGTTTTGCAAAGATAAAAGAAGAAATGAAGTGATTGGTCCTTCATGCTTGCTTCTAAATTTGGTGAAGATTGAGCATATGGTTTTGATGAAAAGTTGAAAAAGAGAGTGAGGCTAGCAGCAGGGTAGGGAGAAGGCGCAGCACTGTTCATGGAGGAAAGGGAACGTGCACTGTGCTGCTAGCTACAGTTTTTTGTCCTTCTTCTTGTTTCATTTTTAATAATAATAATAATAATATAAGATAAAAAGTAAACAAGAAGGGGTGGGGGATGGACGCAGCAACACAGCTTTTGCTGTTGTTGTGTTGTTTTTATAAAAACACATTTTTCGAATTTGAATAAAATAATGGAATGTGGGAATAATGAAGAAAAAATAAAAATGAGATGAAAAGTGTGCATGTGAAATGGGTAGGACAAAATTAGGGTATTACAGTTTGTTCATTCCCATCGCTTTCTTGTTTGATGTAGTATTGTTTTATAGTTGCTTTGCTAGGTAGTTTTTTCCTTTTTGTTCCTTCGTTCTATCGATTTCTTCTCCCTTTCGTAGCTTCATAATTTTTTTGCTTGTTTGTTTCCGTTCTTCGCTTTGGCGCGCTTGCTAGGTTTGGTTTCCTTCCGGGAAGGACTTCTTGGCTGTCCTTTCGGCGAAGGCCGGCTGTGTAATACAGGAAAATCAAGAGAAAACAGAAGAACTCAAGCTTCTTGCTGAATGGAAGAGAAAGAAAAGTGGATTTAGAACTTCGATGTTTATTTTTTATAAGCCCAAATTTATTTAAAAAATAAGACTCTTTGCTGTGTTTTTGTTTTTTTAATGTAGTTTTATGCCAAATATGATTAGCTTAGTTCTATATCTATCAAGTTCTGCAAATACCCTTACAAACTTTACGGGTTCAACTTTCTTGCTTTCTCTTGTTGGTGGCTTCATCTCAGTACTTAATTGAATAGAAGCAAATAATTTTATAGTAATTGAGATAAAATGCACTGTAGGTGTTTGATAAAATGTCCATGAGAAAAATTGTGATAGATACAATAGAAGAATTGTGTGAATCACTAAGGAACTTATTGCCTTTTTTCCCCCATATCTCCTTTGTCGGTAGTTTATAAATAAAATTAATGCAACTCAAAGTATCTCCTTTGTATATGGGATTTCCTCATATGGATTTTATTTTCTTTATTTAGTGCTTTTTTAATTTCCATCTACCAAAAGTATGTCACTGATTTCAGGTTCTAATTGATTTAGCAGGTCTATTAATTTGTATTTAAACTTAAATAAATTAAGGTATTATCTTCTATTGTCAATATGTTTAGTTTTTTTGTTGGTGACATGGTCATAGTCCTACTCACGGTCCTTCTAATAGTTTATTTAGTTGTTTTCTTATTATTCATGTTCAGAAGCAAACACTCTGAATCATCTCATTGTTGCATAGTTTTTTGTGAATCAATCACTTTTTTGGCTTTCACTCAAGTTGAATATCATCTACCACCATTGATGGTCATTGAGGTGAGTTTCCATTATACATGCACTTTGCCCTTCTTAACAAAGGATACATGTTCTTAACCATGTGATTTTTACTTCCTTTTTATTGTTGCCGATGTTCTTAATGATTATTTCATTGGGGATTGAATGAAAACTTGATAAAAGGAAGCTTTGTTATTGTGTATGAGGCATTTCTCTACAATAGAAGGTAATGAAAAAATCAAACAATTTGACTGTTTCAGATTGGTTTTCTTATTTTCTATATTGTCGTTTCTATTTTATGTGTTTGCATGATGAGACTTTATGTTTCTATATTGATGAGACTGATGTTCCTATATTTTATGTCTTATTTGATTTACTTGATTCTCAATAATAAAAGCTTCATTTCGTCCAACAGTGCGAAACGTGACTAAAACTGCACAAAAATGTATGCCTATACCAGAAGTGCTAGAATTATATTGTTTAAAACTAATTTAAAACATGTTTTCTTGCTTAAAGTTTTTCTAACTCATTGCCACTCTCTATTTCAGCAATATGTTAAAGGCACAACAAATAGTGGAATGCAGTCTAGCCATGATTTTGATGGTCAACTCAATGCATGTTGGAAACATAAAATGACCCAAACATAGATCGAAGCGATCAAATCTGCAGCTTTATTTAATTTGCACCTAATCACTAATTCCATGCTTTCTCAGTAGTTATTGATTTGTGTTTGATACTTTGTATTCAAAGAAATAATTATTGATTGGTTTCAAAACTCACTCTTTGCTATCTTTTGGTTCTATTTTTCAACACCTTTTCATCCATTTTGGACAAACCAAAGGTAACGATTTATTCTCTTTGATACTATTATTGGATTTGTTGTTGTGTATTATATTTTTAACTATATAGTAAAGTTGCTAGATGTGCTCTAATGATGTATTAGTAGTAATAGTGGACCTATAGCAAATAATACAATAATAGATAAATATAATAATCATCCACTAAAATGATTTTTTTTTTTTTTTTTTACTTCCATATATGTAAGTTTTGATCACTTGTAAGCTTACATATAGAGTGATAGTTAGTGTTCGTTTCAGTTTGGTCTTGCCTTTTATCATGGTTTTTAAAGATAATGATTTATGTGTTGAAATGTATTGTTTATGTGGTTTTGAGAATGGATTGCGTTCATTGTCATTTTCTATCAGAGGTATAACTACATGTTTATGTCTACAAGGCTTCAGGGTTGTAACTTGTAACAAGGTTCATCAAGATCGTGTTCTTGAGTACCTTGAAAAGGTTGATAAATGTAACATCTGGTTGAAGGGTATTAAGGTGGCAATAGAATTAATGGATAGGTATGACAGAGTACCTCAGATCCTTCTACAAGATTGTTGATCATATTAGGGTCTTGGAGGGAGAAATGGTTGGTGCTTTGAATAAATGTAACATTTGGTTGAAGGTTGAAAGCTGCTTTGAAGTATTTCTGATAGTCCCCAAAGAAGATATTTTTTCAGGCTTCTTTTAAGTTTTGGTCCAACTTCAGTTATTACTCTTATCGTGTGATATGTTAATTCTAAAATAGCGGCTTATGGAGACCTGAAGCTGTACTGAGAAGGCATAGACACATTATATAATTAGTTATTAGTTATTAGGTATTGGACATCTAATTTTCTCTTTTGTAACCAAAAAAAAAAAAGGTATTGGACATCTAATTATTAGTAGCATAGCATTTTATTGTTGTATTGTATGATATGCACTATGCACTGTTTCATGTCCTTTGAGCTTGCTTACTAATATGAGATGTTAATTTATGCATAATTTATGTTTGAATCTATTTAGATGTTACTCAATATTGATCATTTTTCTACTCTTATGTTGGGTTATTCTCTCGTTATATTCTTTATTGATCTTCTCTTTGATTATAATAATTGAAAGCTTGTTGGGATGATCTTTTAATTTCAATTTACGTATAGCTTGTGTGTAGATTAGCTGTTGCTTGTGTGTTTGTAGGGTGATTTTGCGTTTCAGTGATAGTTGGACGAAGGGGTTGTTTATATCATTTCCATCCCTATAAGCTTCTGTTTCAGATGAAGAGTGAGTTTTTTTTTATTTTGTTTTAAGGTTTGTGTGTTCGTTCTTCACGCGTTATATTTTTAGATTTTGTTTGAGTTTGGCTTTATGTTTCGCACGGGTCCCACCCGGATATGGATTCCCCGCACTCAAAAAGTGACTGCAGGTGAATCACAACCCTTAGATCTGATAAATTCATTTTGATATATTGATCAAATGGTAGATAATGAACTGACCGCATGAATTCACCAGTCCCTGATTGCATGGAATCCATGTCCGATTCCACCCTAGTTATACTAATCAGTGGTACCACCATACCACTACACTATTTACCTTTGCAGTAGAGTTTTGTTTTTTATCTTTGTAAATAGTGATCAATGAGATATGGTTGAAATATATTGTTGAGAGTGTATTGACGTAAGATTTTTCATTGTGTCAAAATTCAAAACTATTTTGGATTCGGGGTTCAAAAATTTTAATATTTTGTGAGAAGTAGGGGGTTACGGGTGCAAAGCGGGAGAGCCCGTCCCATTTAGGCTCGGCCCGCTTAAAAGCGGGACGAGACGAGCCAAGCCAACTTAGGTGGCCGAGTCTAAAATCACAGCCCGCACCGTTTAATGGCGAACAAGCGAGTTGGCGGGCTGACCCGTAAAACAAAAAGTCTGTTTTTTTTTATTTATTTATTTATTTTAGGGTAAATGATCATTTACCCCCCTGCAAAATAAGCAAATTTTCGTTTACCCCCCTGTGCATATTTTTTTTCTGTTTACCCCCCTGCAAAAAATAAATTCTCTCATTTTGCCCCCTGGCTGTACAGCAGGACATGTGACTGTGCAAATCTGCTGACGTGGCTTGTACACATGGAAAAAATCATTTATATTTTTTAAAAAAATTCCACGTCAGATTTTTTTTTTATAAAAAATAAATTTTTTTTCCTACAAAATAAATAAACCAATTTTCTTATTTTCTTTTCCCAAAATTTAAAAAAAAATCCTACAAATAATTTTTTTTCCTACAAAATTTTAAAAATTATATTTGTTTTCCTACAAACGAATTTAAAAAAAAAATTCCTCCCAAAATAAAAAAACGAATTTTCTTATTTTACTCCCAAAATAAAGATTTACTCCGAAATAAAGTTTATTTCCAAATTAAATATTTTAAAGATTTATTTTCAAATCTCTTTAAATTAAAAAAAAAAACATAATCTTTAATTTTTAAAAACAAAACTTTATTTTTTGTGTTAATCTCTTTGAATTAAAAAAAAAAATAGAAGAGGAAGTTTTATTTGTGTTTTCCTCTTCTACCAAAATTATATGTGATATTAAATTATGCAGCAAAAAAAATTAAGCAAAATTATGCTTCAATTCTTATGTGATATTAAATTGTGCAGCAACCTTAGTTTGTACTATATCTGCAGCACTAAATTACGCAGACAAAAATAAAGATTCTATTTTTTTTAATTAAAAGATATTTGAAAATAAATCGTTAAATTCTTTATTTTTGGGACAAAATAAGAAAATTTAATTTTTTATTTATGCAAAAAAAGTTATTTTTGTACGAATTTTTTTTTTTTATTTTGTAGGAAAAAAATTATTTGTAGGAAATTTTATTTTAAATTTTGGGAAAAAAAAATTCGTTTTTTTTTTGTAGGATTTTTTTAAAAAAAAAAAAAAAATGTGACATGGAATTTAAAAAATAAATATAAATGATTTTTTCCACGTGTACAAGCCACGTCAGCAGATTTGCACAGTCACATGTCCTGCTGTACACCTAGGGGGCAAAATGAGGGAATCTATTTTTTGCAGGGGGGTAAACAGAAAAAAAATCTGCATAGGGGGGTAAACGAAAATTTGCTTATTTTGCAGGGGGGTAAATGATCATTTACCCTTTATTTTAATTGACACTTGTTAAAAAAAATGCTAATATTATTATTTTTTAAATAGAAACAAACAAACTTGTGAGAAAAAAGTAGCTTATGAAACAAAATCATCAAGGAAGTATATTATAAGCCCATTAACATATACTTATAAACATATATGCAGTCACTCTAATCATCAACGAAGTATTTAGCTATGTGTTTAAGATAATGCATCGGGAGAAAATGTGAATCACTGTATGTGATGTTGGTTCAAGTGTCAAAAACGTAATGAAGAGTATGAAGAAGAAACACGAGTGAAGAATCCGGTGAAGAAGAAACACGAATTTGAAGAGACAAGAATGAGCAGAAACGAGCAATAAGAGAGTAAAGCTGCAACAAATAATTCTAAATTTGACACTAGTCGTATGAATGAAATGAAAAAAAACACTAAATTTACTTTAAATAAATGTTGTATTTTATTGGATTGGATCATCTTATTCTATTACTTACTAAAAAAATAGATTTTATATTTTTATGTGACTCGCGGGCCGGCCCACCCCGCGCTCGCCCCGCTTTTTAAGCAAGTTCGGCGGGGCGGTCCAACTAAAGGGGCCGAGCTCAAAATTTAGACTCAGCTCGCCAAAAATGGCGGGATAAACGCGTCGGCCCGACGGGTTGAACCCAGAAGATTTAAATGGACATGTCCAATATATTGTTCGATGTTGTTACCTTGCCAGTTGCAGAGGCTACCAAATCAGCAAAAATTTTGTGGGTGCAATTGCGGATGCAAAGTGGAATTTGAAACCATGATGATTATTTTTGGATATTCTCTGCGTGCTAAGATATAGACTAATCTATTGAACGGATAGAACTATAAAGGTATGTTATTGCACCATTTCACCATGAGAGAATGTATGAATCCTTTAAAATCTATATATGTAGTTACTAAGCTAGTGACAATTTATGAGGGGTTGATTTTAATGAATACTAATAACCTCAAGATTAATTCTTCTGAATGCATCCTATGAGGTTAATATGCATGAATTAAAGTGTTAACAAAATACTGACAATTTTCTTACAAACACAACTCTCCCCTAATTACTCAATGTTATTTCTCTTGGACTATCACCTGTATTGGATCTATTATCATATAATGGTATTCAAATTTCGTTATCGGAGGAACCAGATCACCGGTAGCAATGCGCAACTCGTATAAACTGCACAATAGATATAGAAAATGCCCTTTGTAATGTCTTTTTGGTATTCCATAGGCTTTTCCCTTAGCAAACTCGTTGACCATGAATTACTACTAAAAACTAATTAAAAAAAACTAAAATTGAAATTAAAATTAGCAAATGACTAATGTCATCAGTTAGGTGCGGATGGAGCTTCAACAAAAGCAGGAGTTGAATCAGATGTGAGATTAGGTTCAAGAGTGGTAGCAGTATGAGTAATGTCTAGTAAAATAAGTACATTTTCATCATCTGAAATGGATGTGACAGGAATATTAGATTTAATGGAGTTAGGGTCAGTAGGTGAAAGTAGGGTAGAAGAAGTGGAGTGGAGTTCATTAGGGTCAATGTAGTGATAAGTCCAAGGAACTTTGGTATTAGTGTTTGGTAGGGCAATATATGATCATAATGTACCACATCTCTAGAAACAAAAAATTTCTTTTCATGAATATCAAGTAAGACAACTCCCTTCATACCTGACTTGTAGCCAAGAAAAATGCATTTTCTAGCTCTTGGAAGTTGGATCTAGTTTAGTTCTGTGAATGTGCAACGTAGAAGCATAACATAAAGATCCAAACACTTTGAGTTGAGTTAAATCAGGAGGTTTATGATAAAACAAATGAAAAGGTGACTTGTTTTGAAGTAAAGGAGTTGTAACTCTGTTAATTATGTAAGCAGCATGAGTAACTGCATAAGACCAATATTGTTTAGGAAGTTTAGATTGAAAGAGAAGAGCTCTTCCTACATTCAAAAGATGTTGGTGTTTTCTTTCCACCCTCCCATTATGTTGTGGTGGTTCAACACAACTAGTCTGGTGGAGGATACCTTTCGAGGCAAAAAATTGAGGTATAAGAAACTCAGGTCCAATATCAGTTCTAATGGTTTTGACAGAAAAATTGAATTGAGTTTCTAACATTTTAACAAAATTTTGGACAAGAACACTAACTTCAGCTTTGCTTTTGAGTAAAATAACCCAAGTGAAACGACTATAATCATCAACTGTAGTAAGAAAAAACTTATGACCATGAATAGAAACAATAGAATATAGACCCCAAATGTCAAAATGAATTAATTCTCCACGTTTAGTGGCTTTGTTTACACTCAGTTTGTAGGACAATTTTCTATGCCTAGCTAAGTGACATATGTCACACACTGAATTATTATCAACAGTTACAAAAGGGAAATTGTGCTTCATAATGAGAAATCTATTATTAGACAAGTGACCTAATCTGAAGTGCCACAGAGCTTGATGGGGGATGTGAACATTTGAGCTATGAGTGTGGAGGTTGGCTTGAGTGTTGTGAATGGTAGTGGATATGGCTTTAGTCTTGGTTGTGAGGTAGAACAATACACACCAAGTAGTACATCCTCAAGCTCCTCTATTCCTGTATAGCACAATGCACGCCATTAAAAATCACATTGCATTGTGACTGTTGAGTCAGTTTTGGTACAGAAATAAGGTTGAGAATTCCGGCACAAGTAGCACATTGTGCACAAGTAATTCATCAAACAACTTGACAGTACCAGCGTATTTTGCAAAATATATAGAACCATTAGCCATTTTAACTTGAACAGGAGCTATAGAGTGATAATTATCAAAGAATGCAAAACTAGTGCATATGCGATCACAAGCACCTGAGTCAATTATCCAAGATCCATAAGTGGAATGGCTTAATGAGTAAGCAATACCTGAAGGAGTGGCATTGTTCTGAAAATTAGCATTGTATCCACCCTTACGACGACCTTGTGGACTTCTAGTATCAGCAGCATTTATCATAGCTTTGTTATCATCTAGATCTAAGCTCACAGAAGAGCTAACAAATTGTCTCTCGTATTGGATTACCATAGAGAAAATCTTATTGATTTGAGGCAAATGATCCATTAAGAGAATTTGTGATCTCACTAAATCAAAGCTATCATTCAAACCAGTAAAGAACCTAATTGTTCTAATCAGATCATGTTGAGTACGTGCATTCACAATTCCAGTAACGCACATACATTTGTGAGGACAATTACACACAGGCATTGGGAGATAAGCTTCAAGTTCTTCCCAAAGTAACTTCAAAGCAGTAAAGAATTCAGAAATAGATTTTGTACCTTGTTTAAGACCATAGATCTCGATCTGAAGTTCTGAAATTCGAATGAAATCACCACGTGAGAACCTTTCCTTCAATTCATTCCAAACATCGATCACGTTTTCCAGGTAAACGATGCTCTGTGCGATCGATTCTTCAACAGAGTTCATGATCCACGAATGGATTAGCATATTGCAGCGACACCACGCTTTGTAGCTTGGATCGAAAGGATTTGGCACCGGAATCGTTCCATCGACAAAATCAAATTTGTTCTTCGCGCCAAGTGGGCGCCTCATGGATTTCGTCCAAGAATGATAGTTGGAGTGATTCAGAACCGGTGTGATGGAAACGGATGAAGGTCCATCAGAAGGATGCACATAGTACACATTTCCAGGCTGTTGAGATGGATCTTGAGGAGGAGCAGCTGGTGGTGCAACAACAGCTGCGGCGTCGCACGCCATAACAAAATAAATAAACAGTTGCGATGCACAGCAGAGCTCAGTTGAGCTCTGATACCATCTTGAAGATGGCAGAGAAAGACGATAAAAGGAGAGAAATCATTTTGGAAACTAAGATTGTATTGATTGATTCTTGATGAAATGAGATAAAGAGTACAAAGTAGCTTATATACACAAGCTGAGATTGTAACTAACTTCCTAATACTAGAAGCTTCTGCTTAGCTGGCAATGCCACATGGATAACTAACTCTATGTAGTTACAACAAACTAACACACACAATCTAATAGCTAAGTTAAGACTAATCTACTTCAAACTGTCATGACCCTTGATAGATTGTTCTGCAAGTAACACTTGTTCTTCCTTACTTCATGTGGCTTGTTGATCATTTACATTCAATACCCACTAAGTTTCTCAAGGGCAATGTTTCTGGTGTCTAGTTAATAGCTACCAAGCCACTTCTGCATCCCTAGCACTACCGAACATGGATTGCACAACAGCCTGCTTTTAAGATTATGCTACAGACCAAAAGCACTCACTGCAGAAATGAAAATGTTGAATCCGGAATCAGATAGTGATATCATCAATGCAATTACAGAATAGTTAACGTTATACACCAAAATAACAAAATTTTCTGACAAGTTTTCATTCTTACTTAACAACCATGAGTCTCCATCCAAAATAACAAAATTCCCTGCTTCATTACCCTAGAAAAAACAAAATCCAATTCATCAACAAAGGAGAAAAATCACGCAACGGGGAAAAGTAAAATCGAAACGAGATTAGAAACTCACAACCAGAATCGCAGAGAATATGAAACGTGGGCGGAGGAAAACTCTAACAAGAGCTAACACAAATATATCTCTTTACATTTAAAAACTAAAACCCAGTTTTACAAAATCAGAATTACTTAAAATTAATTTATCCAAACACACATAAAATAGTAGAAAATACCTCGATCCTCCACGCCGCGCTCTTCTATGTCCTCAGAAACCTCACCTCCGCCTCCCTCAGCCACCTCCTCTCTCTCTTCCTCTTCCCCAGCCACTGGCCCTCTGTCTGCTCCACCCTCGGCAACCTCCCCTCTCTCTCCCTCTTCCCCACCAGCTGTCACCGACCCCACCTCCCTTCCACCTCCCTCCGCAACCTCTACGAGTCGGCCACCTACTTCCACCAACTCAATGGCTGGAGCATCTCCACCTAATTCTCCTGTCATAGTACACCAGCAACACAACATGCATCAATAAGAGGAAATGAGGGGTGTTTTTGCTAACACAAATATATCTCTTTACATTTAAAAACTAAAACACAGTTTTACAAAATCAGAATTACTTAAAATTAATTTATCCAAACACACATAAAATAAATACCTTGATCCTCCACGCCGCGCTCCTCTGTGTCCTCAGAAACCTCACCTCCGCCTCCCTCGGTCACCTCCCCTCTCTCTCCCTCTTCCCCACCAGCTGTCACCGACCCCACCTCCCTTCCACCTCCCTCCGCTACCTCTACGAGTCGGCCACCTACTTCCACCAATTCAATGACCGGAGCATCTCCACCTACTAAATTATCGCCGCCTTCTCTCAAATTCTCCTGGACAACCGCTCTCTCAATGTCGGTTTCCCTACCGGCACAGGAATAGTAGCAGTATAAGAGAACCTGAATAGCCCCCAGTGTGAGTCCGATCACATTGGGGAGCTGGAAAAAAAAACTACTCAATATATATTATAATTATAATTATTATATAATGTAATTAGTTATTTTCAACAAAAAAAAATATAATGTAATTAGTTTAATTTATTTTATACTTACGTAGATATTCATATCTCCTACAAAAACGCCGTAGCAAAACCATACACCGGCGCTCACTATCAGACAAACTGAAAGTGCAAGTGGCATGGATGTGACACTTCGAGTTCGAATGACCTGGACCTACACATGCAATAAATTAACAATTAAAACAAATAATAATAGTAATAGTAATAGTAAAGTAGTAAAGTTTAAATTATATGTAATTAACTTACCATGACACTGAGAGGTGCCGCAAACACGCCGATAGACACAGAAGTAGATATCCACCCAAGTATCATGACACGATTCTTCTTAGTTATAGCAAATTCTATAACTAAGAAGATCGATAAAAGTAAACCCACATTAATTGCCATAAGCAATTTGAGGGTTAATCGCTGTAATTAAAAACAAATTAAAAACATATTAATAATTTGTAATAAACTTAAAATACAAATAATTTTTAGATAAACTTCGAATACACATAATAAAAGAGTCTAGCTTAATTGCATTTTTTTTTTCCTTTCTTTTTTCTAAGCTATAGTTTTTGTTTTTTTCCTAAGCTATAGTTGATGTTATGTATCATCTTTCATTGCATTTAAAACTGTCCCTATATTTTATTTCTAATACTATCCCTATAATTTATTTCTAATATGTAACTCACAACTTGCTAGGTCATTAACTAATAAATTAATAAATAAAATTATGTTTAACATCCACACTACCAATACATACAAGTCTAAGAATTCTAATATAAATGTTTTTCTTTTATACAACCAATGTATATGTTATACAGTACCTGCAATCTAAGAGTCTAGCTAGCTTTCATTACATTATATACATATATGTTCTACGAGAGGAGCATAAATTAAGCAATGGAAGTATAGAACATATATTGCATAATTTATATATACGTACAATTGTAAATCTGAAATTACCTTAGCATCTCCATGAGCATAAATGAGGTATAAAGTGATATAAACAGCCTCAAATAGGCATCCAGCAGCGTTTATACCAATAATAAAAATGCCATGCTCCAGTAAAAACCCATAGTAGAGCCAGAGCATGCACGAAAACAGGGCTACTAAATACGGTAGCGACTGAAAGTTTTCTGTGCTCCTTCTCCTATGGATTCTGATAAATGTAAGTCTGCAATATATATTTATAGGAAAAAGTTTTATTTTATTTTTTATACAGATAAAATCAAAACATATTATAATATATAATTTAACACCTTGACACCAAATCATATCCATTTATTTTATTTGATCTAATGGTTGAAATTTTTTAGTATATTATTTTTTTACAAAACTTTAAAACAAATATTCTAATAATTAAAGCAATGGTTTTCTCCTAAACTATCTCTCTCTCGCTAACTCCAAACTATAAAATCCTTCTTAAACAATGTCGATTAAGAACCAGAACTAGTTATCTTTTGGATTAAAAGGGACCAATTTTCTTTTACCATATTTTTTGAAAATATACAACACAACATGCATAATTAAAATGAAAGGTCATAAAAATTTGATCACATAATTTATCAACAACAAAAAAAAATATCAAAAAGATAAACAGTTCTTGTTCTTAATCGATATTGCTTATAAGAGATTGTCTAGTTTAATCATTGTTTTAATTATAAAAAAAATTTAACCATTAAATCAAATAAAATAAAGGAATAGACTGACTCATTTAAGATATACTAATATATTATACTAATTGTTAAATTGACTTACATCGGGGCCAAAAATACTCCAAACGAAATCAAATTGGCTGCACAACAAAAATAAAAATAATTAGGTAAATAAATAAAAAAAGCGGGGGAGAGTAAAGATATATATATATAGTGTTCTGTTATAAATACTACTACTATAAAAAGTAAGGGTGGTTACCTAACAAACCGAACCAGGTGGCCAGTGTGTGTTGCTGCCATGTCATCGGAGTATCCATAACAGCAGATCTGGTAGGCAAGGGAAGTAGATCTGGTTTGGGCGATTTGGAATGAATGTACAGGAAGATCTGGATTAAAGGAATAGAGTTGATTTCTAGGGAGAAAAAAGATAGGCGTGATTTTGATGAAATATCAGTTTTGGCAACTAGAATGGGATTGTATAGGTGTGTTTTCTATTATCTGATTTCACTACTAATGTGTTTGAATTGAATTAATCACAAGTACTAGTATTGTTTAATTCAATTCAAGTACTCAAAGGTCGTTGAATTGAATTACAGATCTGATTTGGACGAAAGACGGCCCCAGAGGGAGGTAGATATCTTGCTCTGTGATTTCTTTTCGCAACTTTCAATAGATGATGTCCCTTGGTTTGTTGATTCGCTGGGAGCCGCTCTTGTGGTTTTGCAGTTTATGTTTGTTTTGTTCTGCTGATTGTAGTTTTTGTTGTTGTGTTTCTTTTCTCTGTTTTTGGGTTGTATCTTTTTCTTTGGTTAGAGCTCTAGCTCCACCTTTCTTTGTTTTCCTGCTTTCCCCTTTCTTGGCCCTTCTTGTGCCTTGATCGGTGGCTTAATAAATTGTTTGCATTTCAAAAAAACTTTCTCGTTTTCTATGATTTTGGATTCTATGATTTTGATTTTTGTCTTATATTTTAAGTTTGCATCTTTCTCATCTGAATCATTTAATTTCTTTTCCTTATATGTGTTACCTAATTTAAGCTTCATAGCTTCCTCTGAATTGAAGAAGAATCGTTTAATTTGTTTTTCCCTTTATGTGTTACCTAGTTTAAGCTTCATAGCTACACCATAGTTTCTTATTTGGTTCAGAGCAAATAAGAATTTTTTTTTTATTAATTGTTTCCATCTTAGTTTGTACTTTCATTTTTCCCTCTTTGCCATTGATATGCTGAAATGGGTAACTCAAACATGTATCTATTTGCTAGCTTCAGATCCTCCTTCAATTGTTGAAAGAAAGAATGACAGGTGTCAATTTTTAATTGATTTGTTTATTCCTGTTTTATATATATATATATATATATATGTCATCTATTTTGTTCCTTTCGGTAATTCCATCATGGTAGGTAGATGCTTACTTTGTCTTCATACATATTGTATGCTGATTCAGAAAAGGCTTATAATGATAATCCTTTCAAGAGACATGGTAAACTAAATTTTCAATTTTAAGACCAAATTAGGCCTCATTGTTGACACAGTTCAATAATTAATGATACTTCAGGTTATGTCACAGATATTTCTGCAATTCATGTGGTACATACATATCAATTATCCGCTGCTCATGTTTTACATCAAAGATTGTGATGTGGAACCACTAATTTCATTATATGCCCACACTTATACTACTTAAATAGAACCAAAAACACATGAAAACATAAGAGGTTTGGTTCAACAAACAGTCAACACAACTAACAGCACAGGTGTAGTGACTAGAGACTAAGAAATTCAAAAATTTGTGGCAGCAGCAGATGAAATTCTTAATTCTAAGACATATTGAACAACATAGTTTCTGCATAAGAGAACAAAAATCAGTAATTGTAAGGTGCATTGTTTCATACATGGTTGAAGGAATTTCATAATTTAATTAATAGCACATAACTATTCACACGTGCGTGTTGCCTATAGTCAATTCAAAGTAAAAGAAAAAAAAATACTAGTAAGTTCTTTGATATTCTTATAGTTTGGTTGGATAGTGGTACATTCTAGGATACCCAATGTGTACGAAGGAAATGTAGTTTATTGATATTATCAAATACGGAATAAAAGACAAATTATTCACACCCATTTTTACATAGAAAGGAATAAAAGAAAGGAAAATAATAAAACTCACAATATATATTATTCATTAGTTTTATTCTTCAATCTATGTGAATTACAAAAATAAATATATTGATTAAGTTACACATTGTGATTATTATTCCCTTCTCCAATTATCACATCTCCTTCAACAATATCAGGATTCCACTTAAAACATTGTATAGATCCGACCTTCAACTTACATGGTCCGTATGCATTTATTTCCCAACGACATTCTTTGTCACAATCATCCTCATCTCGTTTTTGATCATAAATGTTAAAATATTTAGCTCCATTAATCCATGAAAAACTACACCAGAATAATTTAGTTGGAAATAGGAATGTAGGATGAACAGTGAAAATGTAACTTTCTCTAAAATGTTTGATTTGATATCCAAAATCCTGATGCTTGTCTTTACATTCAATACCAAGCTGAAGATTTCCGGTTAAGTTGTTGGTAACATATACTTTTACTGGGCGAGGAATAGGCGAAAAACTTTCACCTTCATTGAACTGCAATGCAACAAGAATTGTTAGTAACAAAGAAACTAATAGCACAATATTGGGGGTTGAAACCATCTTGATTATTCAATAGATTTTTGGATAAATGGATATTGAAACTTAGGATTAGGTTTTTGTTATATATAGTGTAGAATCCGATGAAAAGAGTTTTTTTTTTTTTTACAAATTAGTTAATCTTTTGACCATATTAATGGTATAATAAATGTAAAGAAGAAACTTTTTTTTTTGTTACAATAGTAAAGATGAAACTTGTATTTCACAATTTACTATATAATCTGGTCAAATTAATATTAAAAAAATGTAAAGAAGAAAATTATTTCACAATTTACTATATTATCTGGTCAACTTATTATTAAATTATTTTTATTATTGTCATAGTTTTTTTAAGTATTAATTTCTTTTATTTTCCAAATTATTTTTGGGTGAGAGAAAAAATATTATGCAATTAGCCAATTGAGATGAGAGGGTTAAATTATAGCCCTTAGATTAAAACCAATGGTTATGATTGATATTTATTTTAAAACTACACGTGCACTGTTTTGTACATTGTACCCGCACCCTTTCATCTCTCACAGTCACGCCTGTCCCTTCATTTTCATCTTGCTCAATGTTAATTTCCAAAGATTTAAAAAAAAAAAAAAAAAAAAAGTGCAGATTTTGCTTAAAGGATTCGATCTTTTTTCAAAAAAAGAAAGAAAAGATTAGATCTTTGTAAGAGGGTATGCTGAAATATCATTTTTCCCTTTGGAAGGTGAATCAATTGTTTCCATCTTAGTTTGTACTTTCATTTTTCCCTCTTTGCCATTGATATGCTGAAATGGGTAACTCAAATAGGTGTGAGATAGCCCTTATATTTATGTGCATTTGGTGTACACGACACGTGTATCTATTCCTCCTTCAACTGGACCACCAAAACACATGAAAACTTAAATTCAACAAGCAGTCAACACAACTAACAGCACACAGCACAGGTGTAGTGACTAGAGACTAAGAAATTCAAAATTTTGTGGCAGCATATGGATATTAGTTTTTTTTAAAAGGACAAATTCTTAATTCCAAAACAGATTGAACAACATAGTTTCTGCACAAGAGAACAAAAATCAAGATAAAATAGATCAGTAATTCTAAGGTATTGTTTCAGGAATTCCATAATTTAATAGCACAACTATTGACACGTGTGTGCCGCCTATAGTCAAAAAAACAAATTATATTATATGGGTCATGCTAACCGGTGCCCCCGGGGCACTGGTTAAGGAAACCAAAAGAGGAAATTTTAAAATTGAAAATAACACTTTTTAGACTTTCGAGGCGTTGACTGCACAAACTTCAATATGATATTACTATATTTGGTTCCTTAAACAATGCCCCGGGGGCACTGTTTAGCATTTTCCATATTATATAGATAGATGTTATCAAATTTTTACATAGAAATAAATGAATAAAAATGTTGTTTATATAGATGTTATCAAATACGGAGTAAAAGACAAATTATTCACACACATTTTTACATAGAAATAAATGAATAAAAATTTTGAGAAAGAAGGGAAAATTAAGCTCACAGTTCATGATGGTCAATATATGATATGATTGACAATAGCAAAACTCGCAATATATTATTCATTAGTTTTATTCTTCGATCTATGTGAGTTACAAAAATAAATATATTGATTAAGTTATACATTGTGATTATTATTCCCTTCACCAATTAGCCTATCTCCTTCAGTCCGTATGCATCTTAGAAAAAATTTGAGCACTTGAAATAATAATATTTGGTCAGATGTAATAATAAATTGCTAAGCTACTAGGTTTGGTCTGGTGGTGAGAGATTTGAGTAATATGCAGGAGGTCATAGATTTGATCCTCTATGACTTCGTTGTAACAAAAAAAAAAATAATAAATTGCTAAATAATTAATTATATTTGGTCAACTTTTCTTAGTATAGTAAATATACAATGCAATAATAAATAATTTATACTTCTTGCGGACACAATTATAAGCAAAACACCACTTTTTAGGTTCATTAAAAAAGTAATGTATCTAGTCAATAATATAGACCGGATACACTATTTTTTCAATAAATCTAAAAAGTATTTTTTTGCTTATAATTGTGTCCAGAGAGAGTACAATATACATTTATTATGTCACCTATATGGTCAAATGGTTAATTAATAACTTTAAAACATAATTACTATTTGTAATTTTCAACGTAATCTTCATCATGCATGTTTGACGAGTATATAACGAGAAGTATCATGTTATATGTTTGAACATCAAAGTAACATTAATCTAGTGCATAAATATAACGATGTTAGGGTTCAAAATTGTGTTCTTAGTTCCGATGTTACTAACTATTCTTGTTGCTTTGCAGTTCGTAGGTGGTAAAAGTGATTATTCCGTTCTTCCAATCTTTCCACCAAGAGTTCATGAATACATTACCAACAACATAAGCAATACGCAACTCGGCGTTCATTGTAAAGATAAAAATAATGATCTTGGGTTTCATACAATAAATTTTGGAGGAACTTATGAGTTTGATTTTAAGCCAAATAAATTTATTCGATCAACCTTATGGTTTTGTCGATTTTCATGGGGTAATGAATTTCAATACTTTGATATTTACATAGAAAAACGTGATGTCAATATTTGTGTTAGAGAATGTCGTTGGGCAATAAATAAATCTGGACCATGTAGGGTTAAAGACAATTCTTCAGAATGTTTCCCTTGGAATCCAAAAGTTGTTGTGGAACACTAACAACCAATGATGAGAATAATAGTTTTAATGTGTAAGTTGATCAATATATTTATCCTCAAAGTTTATGTAATTTGAAGAATAAAATTAATGAAATAATTTATCATTTGTCCGGCCATTATGAATTATATGAGTTTCATCTTCTGTTCTTTCTGAAAATTTTCTTCTCATTAGACCATGTTGTGTATGTGGTGTCTGTTGCGTGCATCAATTAGTTTCATCTTCAACTATTTTTGTGTTGGAGAAGATTTTGAACAACTTCAATTATTTGTTAAATTAATTTTATTTATTTAAGAATAAAAAATGATAATAGGAATGATACACACAGAGTGGTATCTCGTTCCTTGTTCTGCACCATGAGGTGTCTATCCTATGTCCCATAGATCTTTGCATTGCGGGAGTCTCGTCAACTTTTTAAAAAAATTATATTATCTTTTAGATGAATAGATGCAAAAAAAAATAATAATTTTGTTTTTGAAGCAATAAAAATAATAATATTAAACCTTGTCGAATACAAGAAAAACAATTGATAAAAAAAATACAAGAAAAACATTACAAGACCCGTTTGGATTAACTTATTTTTGGATATATTCAAATAGCTTAAGCAAATAAATAAATTTTTATGTATTATTATAAGTTAGTTTATGATAAAATAGTTTATAAAAATACAATTTTCACCAGTGAAAAGTTATAAAATAACATAAAATCTAATTTATATTCTATAAGTTAAATCCAAACGGACCGAGAAACCATAAAAGTACCTAATAACACCACCTGAAAATTGATAGATTTGACGAAAGAAGTTGATCACTTCGCAGAACGACAATGGAAAAAGGAGATATTCTACGTAAGGGGATTGCTAAACTTCTACTATTTAATTAATTGTTCGCGGAATCAATCAGACTAATTGAAATTGATTTTTTTTGTTAATACAATAAGTATATAAAAAATTTAATAGAGTTATTTTTGCCGTCATACGAATTTCTAGCTCCCGCACCACATGTTTATTCATCCGTTACATAGCATATGATGTTTAAGAAAATGGGACGAAAAAAAACCCCAATCTGAATCTTAGGCCTATTCTCATAACCAGCCATACTATTAATCCCAACAACATACTATTATAAATGTCTCTCTCTTCCTCTCTACAAATTCATATCGTTAATAAGATAGTAGTATATGAATTCATTAATGTTGCTTAATTAAAATTAACCCCTTCCTCATTTATTTATTTTAAAGAATTATTTGTTCATGGTAGATGCCTACTCCGTCTTTCATACGCTGTATGCTGATTCAAAAAAGGCTTATAACGATAATCCTTTTAAGAGGAGACATGGTAAACTGAATTTTCAATTTTAAGACTAAATTAGGCCTCATTGTTGCCACAGTCATGTTCAGCAGCAAGTGTCACAGATATTCTGGCAATTGTCTGCTGCTATGGCCTATGACATTCTTGTCTTAGTTTAACTATGATTTTTGAAGTGTGTTGAATTCATTTTCTATTGTAGTGGAAATATAATGAATTGCACTCCCTTAGACTTGGTTATTGACTATATATTTTTACATCATATTGGCAGGTTTAAAATAGATAGGAAGGTTTATATCATATCAAAGATGAAAATGAAAATATTGTGATGTGGAACCATATATATATATATATATGTTGCTCATGTTTTCAAAATTCATAAGTGATTTGTCCTACTTTTGTGTTGCAATAATACTAAATATATAGTGGCACCATCCAATTTCAATTTGAATTCGATGATGATTTTCTTAATTTCATATATATGTCCACACTTATACTTCATATTAAATACTACATCCCCACAACTAATAAATTGAAACTTAAAATTCAATTTCATAGTTAGTTAAGGGACAAAAATTATTATTCTTGTTATGTCTTTTGCTATCTATTTTGTTTAGTCACATAGTCGGTTTCTAAATCAAACATGGTACAACAAACGTTGTTCAGTCCAATCCTCTGTTTTTTAGTAGATCAAACACGTGCGAAAATAATGTAGTATATAATAGATAGACGATAAAAATTAGCACCGCACTCAAATAAACTACAATAAGACTAAATATCATTTAAGTAGATCTTGAAATTACTTTTAAAATAATATTCTTTAACACAATCTAGATGTAAATTTATTTTTTTATAATAATAAAATAAATTAATTTTAATCAATTACTATAATTTCTACGTAATTTTTATGTATTTAGTTATAATGTTCATGATAAATTCAAGGGCTTTTAAGAACTAAAATATATGTAGTATGTGTTATTCAAGTCCATGCTTAGTTTTCCTTAAAAAGATTGATGACATGTCCCAACATTCTAAAGTTTAGGCATTTTTTAATGATACTTCATTTGTCCTTCATTATAATAATTTTGTCTAAATTCTAAAATGTTTATAACTACTGTTGTGTAATTTTTATGAAAATATTTTATTTTAAAAAGACTAATAAAATATCAAAATATTTATAAAGAGTCTTATATTTAAACAGAAATACATTTTTTGTAAAATGTTTTTTTTTGTATTCACCATCAGTTTAATCTGGTTTGGGGGTCAGTTCTAGCATCAAGTGATTTCAGCCCCCTCCTGATTGCAGTTGTGGGGAATCGAACCGTAATCCTCCCTACCAAATTCAACGTCAATCACCACTTAACCAACTAACGATTGGTTAAAATGATCTTATTTGATACTTGTTGAAAAGAAGCGATTCATATATATATATATATATATGCCTCTAAGCACATTTTGCTTATATATATATATAAATAAATGAAATCAGAGAGTACATGATAAACACCAACACCGTCCCAAAAAAAAAATACATACATGATACATACACACACATATAATGATTCCACGTTTTTTAGTAAAAATTGCTTTCTCTACACAAATTACTTTGTACAATGTCAAAATAATACTTTAATTTATGGACTATTCGATAATTTTTAACTATGATTCAGTTATACCTAAAAAATATCATAGAGTAACATGTTTTGACTCAAAACAAATCTCAGAAGTAACAATTTTGTAGATAATTTTACCTTTCGTTATAGTGCGTGTTATCCACCAAATTATTAGAATTCCTTCGTAAAAAAATATAAACTCGAGTATTGAAAGAATGATACTTCATATTTAACCATCAAATGAAGGCCAATTACAAATAGAAGAAAACTACTAAAGTAAAATATATAGAAAATTACATCTTAAAAAAGTGCAGCTCACGTTAAAACGAAAATACTTTGACAATGGGTGTTTGATCTATTTCTCAAAATAAACAATAGAATGAAATCATCACAACCGTACACCTTCACATTATGTTTAACATAAATTTCTCAAAAAACATCTATTCAAAAGTTAGTACCACACATATATTTTATAAAAATAAAATAAAAAATACCTTAAATTTAGTACCACACATATTAAAGCTGTCAATGGATATATTTCATGTTGACAATAGATTTATCAACTATGTCTTCGTAAGAAATAATAGAATGAGATCATCATAACCTTATAAGAAATAAGAATATTCTAAATATGCAAATATCATCTCTTTTGTTACCTCCCATAATTTTTAGGGTCCGGTTTTGGTACATAAGCCCAAGCTTATGCACCGTGCATAAGGATCCATCAATTGCTGCATACACCCCACCCTTTCTTCCTGCACCCCAAATCCTTGCTTTCTGCACCCCCACAACTTCTCGTACGCCCCTCCCTAACCTAATTGTTTCAATCAAACACACAATTCCCAAACTCTCGCCGTCGACCTCTACATCTCTCGCCACCGTCAATTGCAAACCTCGCCGTAACCGCCACCGTCATCATCTTCCAAATCTCACCATCACTTCCAACCTCGCCGTAACCTCGCCATCGCCAAATTCAAAAACAGTTTCCAAATCCATCACCGTCTCGTCTTCTCTGTTGTTCATCACTTTAAGATCTCGCCCTAACCGCCACCGTCTCGTCATCTCCGTTGTTCATCTCTTCTACATATTAAGGTAAATTGATTTTGATTTGAGAATTAGCTTTCATCATTCATTACCATTTCCTAATTGAATACTTTGATTTTGATTTTGCTATTCTAAGTTGATTTTGATTTTGCTTTTGATTTTGATTTAATTTTGACATGAGAATTAGGTTTCATCATTCATGATAATTTCCTAATTGAATGCTATTCTAATTTGATTTAGATTTTTATTTTGCTTTTGATTCTGATTTTTATTTTCATTTTGATATGCATGAACGAATGAATAGGCTTGTTATGATTATTATGGCGTGGAAACCATTAGGCAAGTATTATGGTTTCAATGTTATGTTTCTCTGTTTTTAGGTGTTTTGAGGGGGAAAATGAATTTAGCTTGTACTGATTCTAGCTTGTACATGATTTGAAAATGAATGGATTCTTTGCTCTAGATAAGCTTGTAGCATATTCTTTGAAAATGAATAAGAATGAATTTTGATTTAGCATTATGTTTTGCCTGAAACCATTAGGCAAGTATTTTGGTTTCACATTATTCTGATATTCTACTTTGATTTTGATTCTGATATGCTAAACCATTTTGATTTTGATTCTGATATGCTACAAGCTTGTATTAATTCTAGAGTTTAGCATTATGTTTTGCCTGAAACCATTAGGCAAGTAGTTTGGTTTCACATGGAAGACTATCAAAACCATAAAACCATACTTATGGTTTAGGTTATAACATAATGCTAAATTCCACAGTTAGGATTATATAGGATTGAACTTGGAATTGTTGTGGTATAGTGATATTGTACCAATCTCACTATGTCTAATTCACATTTCAGTACTACATTTGGGCTATTACTTGTCTTGAAAACTCTGAATCTGTTATGGTAATTAAAATAAACACCCTTTTATGTTTAATTTAATTGATTAAGGTTTAAATATCATGATTTTTGTTTATAGGTGTCTGCACATACATCTGCTGGGAAAACTGTTGTGGCGTTATATGCAATTGCTATGTCGCTTCGAAATGGACAATGTGTTATCTACACTTCACCTATTAAGGCACTTAGTAATCAAAAGTATAGAGAATTTAAAGAAGAGTTTTCTGATGTTGGTTTGATGACTGGTGACGTTACCATTGATCCCAATGCTTCTTGCTTGGTACATTTTTATATATACTTTCTTCCTTTTGTAAATGTTGTTTTTGTAGAAGAAAACACCTTATAGCTTTCATGAAAACAATTTGACTTCTTTTGTTATAAAAATAGCTTATAGATAAAAACTTTTATGATCAATGCTTAATTATGTTTATAATAATACCATGAACGGTTTCTTGCAGAGAAAACAATAAATCATTAGCGGTTTTATTGGAATAAAACAAATAATTTAATCCAAAGTAACAAAATTTATTGGTTTTTTTTGTTGCGTAATTTATTTATTTTAGGTCATGACTACAGAAATTTGGCGTAGTATGCAATACAAAGGGTCTGAGGTCACCAGGGAGGTGGCTTGGATAATTTTTGATGAGGTGCATTATATGCGTGATCGCGAAAGGGGTGTGGTTTGGGAAGAGAGCATTGTTATGTCGCCAAAGAATGCCCGTTTTGTCTTCCTCTCTGCCACTGTCCCCAATGCCAAGGAATTTGCTGATTGGGTGGCAAAGGTTATTTAATCTCAACTTGATTCCATTGAATCTCTATTGATCGACATAATTTTGGTTCTTTTTTGTGAATAAAGGGATGTATTGATGATGGTCTTATGATTTGGGTTGATTGTAGGTGCACCAACAGCCTTGTCATATTGTTTATACGGATTACCGGCCAACTCCCCTTCAACATTATATTTTTCCTTCCGGAAGTGAGGGTATGTACTTGGTTGTAGATGAAAAGGGAAAATTTCGCGAAGACAGCTTTCAGAAAGCTTTGAATGCTCTTGTTCCTGCTGCTGATGGTGATAGGAAAAATGAAAATGCCAAGTGGCAAAAAGGTTTGGTGCTGGGCAAGGCTGCTGAAGAAAGTGACATATTCAAGATGGTGAAAATGATCATCCAACGTCAATACGATCCCGTGATACTGTTCAGCTTTAGCAAGAGGGAGTGTGAGTTTCTTGCAATGCAGGTAAGTTCTAATTGATGTTCATTCTTCCATGTGTGATACTATGTCTCTGATGTTGTCTATGGTATCTGCAGATGGCAAAAATGGATCTTAATGGGGATATAGAGAAGGACAACATAGAAAAAATATTTTGGTGTGCTATGGATATGCTTTCAGATGATGATAAGAAGTTGCCTCAGGCAAGTTAATTAACTTTAGTGTCTATCTCTCTGGGTATATTTACCATGCCTCATATGTCTGATTTTTAGCGTAGTTCTTCTTAGTTTAAAAATAACACTCATCTCTTAAACCGGATTCAATTTTCTCCCGTCAATTCTATCACACTCTATAATTTAAGAAAACAAGGATTCCGTAGGACTAGTAGATTTTAGATTTATTTGGTTTGCCTTATTTGGAGCTTGACCTGTTCTTTGCTGCATAAGCTTTGTTTGCTTTGTGGATTTAAGTTAAGCATTTGTTTCTCTATGTCAAAATCCCACTGTATATTTTGAGGGGGAAAATAGGTGTTTTGAGGGGGAAAATGAATTTAGCTTGTATTGATTCTAGCTTGTACATGATTTGAAAATGAATGGATTCTTTGCTCTAGATAAGCTTGTAGCATATTCTTTGAAAATGAATAAGAATGGATTTTGATTTAGCATTATGTTTTGCCTGAAACCATTAGGCAAGTATTTTGGTTTCACATTATTCTGATATTCTACTTTGATTTTGATTCTGATATGCTAAACCATTTTGATTTTGATTCTGATATGCTACAAGCTTGTATTAATTCTGGAGTTTAGCATTATGTTTTGCCTGAAACCATTAGGCAAGTAGTTTGGTTTCACATGGAAGACTATCAAAACCATAAAACCATACTTATGGTTTCAGTTATAACATAATGCTAAATTCCACAGTTAGGATTATATAGGATTGAACTTGGAATTGTTGTGGTATAGTGATGTTGTACCAATCACACTATGTCTAATTCACATTTCAATACTACATTTGGGCTAAATTATTTTTTGTTTAAAGGTAGCATAATTGTGGTATCTATAATTGTGCTAAGCATGTATTGTAACATAATTCAGTACTACATTTTGCTTTTTTCTGCTATGTTTTGTGTTCTTTTTCAAGTTGAACGAGAGTTTTAATGATTGTGTGCTGCCATCACAGTTTTACAAGTTTTGCAAGAGTTCATTGAATCTGCAACGGTTGATCATGGTCTGTGTTTGTGGCACATATTATTAGGAGCTTGCAAGAACCATCGTAACTATGTACTCGGAATTTATGCTGGAGAGAAACCGATGGAGCTAGTGTCACTAGAATCATCTGTTGATGTATTGTTATCAAGTATATATACAGCCTTAGGGGAGTTGCAATATCATATTCCGGTTGGAATTGATTAGGTTAGTGATGCTCTCTACTTTACCTTGTGTCTGTTTTTTATAAGTATACAATTGTGTATAATTTTCAAACTAAGAAACTGTTAATGGGTTAATTATTGAAGCCATTTAACAACACTAGTGGTTTCATTGGATGTACTAAATGATTTCAATAACTTCATGAAAACATTAGTCTTGTTAAATGGTTTCATTATGTTGTTTCTTAAATAGTTTAGCATTGCAACATACTTTTGTCTGTAGCATTATGTTGTTTCTCATATTGTGTTTCAGTTTTACTGTGCTACATGGTTAATAGTTTTTCCCTTTAGCTTTGTTTATATGGAATGACATAAATCAATGTATAGTGAATGTGTTCTCTGAGTAGTGTTGTTCTGCCATGGGTTGGATTTTTTGTTGTGCAGTATTGATTATCTTATTGATTGAAATTTATTTGACTTGTGGGATTTCATTGTGTTTCATTTTCATTTGTTATATTTTTGGTTTTTTTGATGTGGGAATGATTTTCATTGATGCAGATTGAAAAATCTAAGGTGGTAGATTTTCTATCAACCTTCAGCCTTGGACTATCACAGTCGGATGACTCAAAAGCTTCATCATCGCGTAGTTTTAGACAACTGAGGGGGGAAATGGAAGAGGCAAAAGGAAATGAAAAGAAAAGAAGCAACATAACAAAACTGAGGGGGAAGGAAGTTTGGATGATGATGAAAATGTAAAGGATAAAAAGCTGAAGAAAGGTACTGAACCTGAGCAGAGATTGAGACACAAAATGAATATTCCTAAGGAGGAGTGTCATTTTTATTTAAATTAAATTGTACAGAATGAGTGCCATTTTTCTTTAAATTAAATTGTATACCATAACAAAAGCATGGATGTTAGAGAAAGGGAAATTAAAGTATGAAGAAAATTTATTTTTCTTTTGTGTACCACTCTTGATTTTGGTTTTCAGACTTATTATTTTCAATATTATAACCTTAGTTTTGAATATTATTAGTCTATGATGGATTTGTACACTAAAACCATTTATCAAGAATAATGGTTTCAGTAAGTTATACACTGAAACCATTACTCTTGTCAAATGGTTTCAGTTACATATACACTTTTGATAAAAGGTTTAGGAACTTTCATTAGTTGAAACCTACTTAAGGATGGTCTCCCAACATAAGAAAGATAAGGATGGTCTTCGAATCAACCCATTTGAAGGACGTGCATTTGAATCCAACACATCACCTCTCTCTCGAAACATGGGTTCATGGGTTGATTCGAAGACACTTCTCCTCTCTCCGAATCCAACACATTTTAATCTTTCTCAACTTAATTATAAATGTATTTGAACGACATTAACTATTAAGCAGAACCATTTTGAAAAAACCTCTCGCCACTTTCGAAATTTAATTTTTCTTTTGTGTGCCTCAGTCGATGTTATTTTTGATATGCAAACCATTGAAATTCATAAACAATACACGATATTTATCGGTTGAGGTAAAACATATTAACTAATCAATGTTATTGATTAGTAGGCAAAAATGATATTTAGAAATGATTAATAGAACTCAAATATCTATCATTTACGTCACATGTTATTAATGGCGTGTCAACTTTATTTCTCTCGTAAAAAATCACCCTAAGTTTATCGTGGTGGTGCAATTGTTAAAGAAATCATCAAAATTCCTTCTCTCGATAAGGTTCAAACCCTAGTTTTTCTCTTCTACAAGTTCTCACATTCTGTTTAAACATATACTGTATTGAATTGTAACCACCAACCAGTTTACTACAATATCGCCCACTTACCTATGTCAACTTCATGTACTAAAAATTGCTAGACAATAATTTTTGCCTTTACTATCTTCAATTGAAAAAATGTAACAACAATAGCAAGGAACTAAGGATGAAAAACCTTTGTCATCATCATTTCATGAATATGCAATGCCTCTACATCAACAAACCCGCGCCCGCCCCTCCTTGTTACCGTGATTTCTAAGAAGCTACAAAATCAAGCTTCTCCATTACCATCGTTTTCACAAACGAACTGCACATCCAAACAAATGCTTAAGAATTTTTTTGGACACTTGTCCGACATGTGTTGTAGGAGTGCCATACAAGTGTCTAAGTGTTAGACACCGACATGCCTAATCATAGAAGTATCCATACTTCATAGGTTTTGCATTTTGTTAACGAGAGACGCACCAGTTCAGTTCAATTTTGAGACCAGTAGTTAGCAGCACATAAATGAGCATTGTAGCATCCATTTTCAATCATCATTCAGAAAAGAATCAACAATTACACAAAATAATCTTTTGGTATTTGAATTGAATCATTGAATCAAACAACAGTGTGAAAAAAACAATACACCATAATCTCTCATTTTGATATTCTCCATTTTCTATTCCTATTCCCCATTACAATTTGTGCAACAGGAGAACAAGTCCTTAACTTCTCAACCCAAAATTTCACATCCTCTTTTCCCAATTTCAAACTCATCATCAAAACAACACCAAACAGAAACCCTAAAAACCAATTTTTTATGGCTTTATTTCTCAACAACAAAGAAATTGAAGAAATTCCAATCATACAGAACAATGAGCTCAAAAACAGATCCAATTCTGAAATTCTCCATGACCACAAACCTGCAACACAGATAATGACAAACAGTTTAAGTTTTTCATTGAACCTCCCTTATCTCTCATATGTTCCATTGAAAAGATAATGACAAAAAGTTTGTCAATGTTCCAGTTTGCAAAGTTGAATCTCATGTGAACAGTTGATAGAATACAGTTCAAAATGAATCATAATACAAGAAATTAAAGGCCGAAACAGTGATTATTGAAGTAGAATGTCAGTGAGTTGTATCTTGCTCCCTACTCAGTACCCACCCCAAGTAATGAAGTTCAAACAAAGCTCCTCATTACTCCCTGTAGACACACTACTATTAGACAAAAATAGTATGGTATAGTAAGATATCAATGGTTAGGACATTCTCTACTTTGAAGATATCAATATGCCATATGTTCTCTTTCCACACCTTTTGCTACCATCGTAGGAACTTAGCATGTTTCTTGTCTTGTGGGCAGTAGAATGGAAGGTCTTCTGGGCAGTAGACTGGAAGACCATCATATCCCATTATAACTAAAGCACACACAGCCTTCTTAAGTTGTCTATAAACCTTGATGTTGGTTGAAGTTTCTCCTTCGAGTATTCCACTGAGAACTTCATAATATATATGTCCATCGAAGGTGACTTCATGAGATTCACTAAGTGGAAAGACTACCACGTTTACGCTTTGTATTGCACCTTTCATAAAATTCCCGGCAAAGCAAGTGTTGATCATCACTGTTAGTGTCGCTTCCAGCGGCACTTTCGGCATGAATTTTGTAGACAAAAAATGATCCGTTATAAATTTAGAATCGGAAGTCCAAATTCCAAATTTATCAACTTCAAACTCAATGGAATGTCCCGCTATATACACAAAAAGTATATCTTGTGCATTAGCTTCTTCAACTAACAATGTTAGTTGTCTTTGAATTGCCACTTTTGTTGGATGCGTATACTTGTTGGTGTCACACAGTATCGTGATATCTTGGTCTATGAAATTGAAGTTTTCCATTAAAATTGTTTTCATCCCTTCGACTTCATCTAAGGTATGCAACAGTCTATCTTCTCCAAACTTGTAATACATCACCCCAATTGAAACTGCCTTTTTTCTTGGCACAGCTGGTGTGTTTTCAGCACTTCTTCCTCCACTACTTTCTGCCTTGGTTGTCTTTCGTTTTTTACGACGACCTTGCTGCATAGCCTTTAGCATGAGTAACTTTGTATGGCTTGATCTCTTGTTCAAATACATTCTAACTTGATCATCTGTAATAGCATAATACATGCAGGTGAGACGACTATGTGAAATGTATCTTAGCAGGATAGAAATGGACTAAAAGAAGACATGCAGGTGAGACGACTATGTAAAATGTATATTAGCAGGATATATACTTAGGCGCATAGCTAAATTTGTACTCCTACCAAGCACCCTCCTAAAGTCTTAGCAGAGTTGTAAAGATAAGATGTCTAAGTGCATGGTCATTTATTTTATCATTGAATCAGCATATAAAATGAATTACCTTCGGCTGCATAAACAGGATGAGACACCAGTGTAATATGACTGCTTCCAAAGCTCCTCAGCCTCAACAGCAATTTATTAAAATGAATTAGAATGAAGAAGGCGAATCCTGTTTCCAATAATAAGGTGAATCCTTTTGCCAATAATGTTCCTCCGTCAACCATAAAAGCTATTCCTCCACGACCCATGGGGATCTTCTCATGTTTTCTCACAAAGTTTTCATTGGCATTTGCCTGAGTTGTGTGTGGGCAACTGCTACTGTGCTCAACTATAACATATTCAAAAGGAAATTCCCAGAGAGGAGAGTCACCCAATGGATATAACTTACTCCCTCCAATCCTATATCAAGTAGAGTATGAATGTTCATTATATATATCATATCTAAGAAAGAAATTGCAGGTGATCAAACTGGTAATACTTATTATCACTAACCATAAGTTTGGTATGGTCTGGACATTTTCTGGAAGAATACCACTAAACAGATTCTGTTGAATGTTCCTGATAAAATAGAAAAATTAGTAAATGTCTGAGCAAAAACTGAAATAAAAATCCTACAACTATTACATATAGCACCTGAGTGCAAGATATTTAGTTAAGGTAAAGCTTGATTATTAGCTGGGGCTAAGCAAAAGTAACAAATTGATGTCAATTAAGGTAGGTCTTATAAGACTCCAATGCTAGCTGCCATTAGTTCAAGCATAAAAGAAACTGTGCTATAAACTAAGGCTAATGTAATGCACTTGGGTGTTTTATTCTCCAGCTACTTCCCCTTCAGCATGAATACAAAATAGACTTTACTAGTCTTATGGAAGTAACATGCTTTACATGATCAAAAAATATATTTCACAGGTAACCCTTGCAAGTACATATACACATAGTTGTTCAAGGAATTCTTAAGCAACACTCAAAGCTATCTAGCTTTTGGCTTATTTTTATTTCTAGTATAGTTTCTATTATTACTTAGTCCATACTACTTTTGCCTTTGTCAATTATTAAAATTGGTGAGTTTTAAATTGGCTTCATCTTAGTCAGTTATTAAATGCATGCAGAGAGGCTAAAGTTTCAGTCGAAAACATACATTTTTTCCAGGTTATCTAAGCCAGTGAACACATTGCCAACGAGTCCAAACAAGAAATTGTGGCTTAAATTCCTACAAGAGAAGAAGCGATAATTTCACAGCCACTTTAGAGATGAATCACTATCTCATACTAACAAAAATGAAAATGTACTAAAATCAAAAGTATTTGACTCACAGATGCCTTAGTTTCTTCGTTGTTGATAAAGAATGGGAGATATTTTTGCTCAAATAGATGCAGCAAGCCATGTTCCTGGAATAAAATTGAGTCGTCAGAAAAAACCCATTGCTCAAGACACAAGCACTCATAGAATGACTCATGAAGTAATATAACAAACAGAACACTAGGCTTACATATGAGTGGAATTGGGAAGCAGACTGTATGGTATTGGTATCACACCCACTATGTTGTGAGAGCTGACATCACTAATTAAATAAACAAGAATGTATAACTAAGTAAATAACATATGTTACAGTAAACCAGAAAAACTTAAAACAGCATAGTGGCTTCATCTTAGTCAATTATTAAATGCATGCAGAGATGCTAAAGTTTCATAGAAAACAAACATTTCTTCCAGGTTATCTAAGCCAGTGAACACATTGCCAATGGGTCCAAATAAGAAAGTGTGACTTAAATTCCTGCAAGAGAAGAAGGGATTATTTCACAGCCATTTTAGAGGAATCACTATATCATACTAAAAAAATGAGAATGTACTAAAATCAAAAGTATTTGACTCACAGATGCCTTAGTTTCTTCGTTGTTGATAATGACTGACGGATATTTTTGCACAAATAGATGCAGCAAGCCATGTTCCTGAATAAAATTGAGTCATCAGAAAAACCAACTGCTCAAGACACAAGCACACATAGAATCGGCTCATTAAGTAATATATATAACAAGCAGAACAATAGCCTTACATATGTGTGGCATTGGGAGGCAGACGGAATGGTATTGGTATCACACCCACTATGTTGTTAGAGCAGACATCACTAAATAAACCAGAATAACTAAGTAAATCACATATATGTTACAGTAAACCAGAAATCGTTGTATTTATATGTATAACTACGTAAATGACACATAGTGGCAAAATTAGTGTATGTAACTTGTACCAAAACACTGAATAAAATCACAATATCTCAGGAGTAAGAAAATAGAAGTTCAGTGCACGAAATTTTCCTTCCATTACTACCTATGTAGAGTGCATACATTGATTCATGCATGAAACTTACAGAAGTAAATCTGATTATGAAAAGTTCCATTCCTTCCACACAATAATCAAACTTACAGATGTTGCAAGTTTTGTAGATTGTGGAGCAAGCCTCCAACTCCTTTCCATCCTTGGAGCACCGGTGAGTAGTTCAAGGTCTTGTGTAGGTCCTTCACTGCTAATTAAAAAGAAATTAATTACAACCTTGTTTTAGGAACTAATTCAAATTGAACGGTGGATTCTAAGAAAATCATGTATAGAAGAAATTAATTCCATGGGAGGAATCTGCCAAAGGATTAGTTCCTAAAACAAGGTTGTAATTAATTCCATGTATGAAAAAGAAATTAATTACAACCTTGTTTTAGGAACATTATAGAAGAAATTAAAATCAGTTCAAAGGAACATACCATGTGAGGAATCTGCCAAAGAAATCAAAATCACGAAGAAGATGAAACGTGCAATGTAACCAGACGCCATATCTGCAAATGACTGAAACCAAAATTCAAAAAAGGAAAAATAAATAAAATTAGGAACCCTAACCTATAACCAGAGTAATCACAACTCTTAATTCAAAATGCAAATATGAAATACTATATATTATTAACTGGAATTCAAGATTATGATTAGAAAAGAAGGGGGAAAAAATGTAAGCGAAGAATATCAAAATCAAATTCAATGAACTTAGTTCTTCCTTGGCGAAGTAGCGATTGAAATGAATTATGATTCTGAGATCGAGTGTATTCTGAGATCAATTACCTTCGTCAAACAAATTCCATATCAAGAACACTACATAGATCAATTTTCTAGCAATCAACGAAAAGAGTGTTACCTGATGATTCTGCGATAAAGGTTGGGAATCGCAAATGCAAATTCAAACTTGTGGTACACGTTTGGAAAGATCTTGGAAGGTTAAAAGCAAACAAGATAGAATGAAGGAGAGAGTGAGAGCGCAAACTTCAAAATTCAATTTGAGCAGTGGAGGGAGGAATAATGCGCTAGTTAGTTACTAACTATATGCTAATGTGTCTTTTAGAATGGTCCAACTAGACTTCTCCACCAATGGTACAATACTTTTAGCCTTTGATTTAATATTTAAAATATCCAAAGGCTGTGATGCAAGAATGTACACTTGCTTTTTTGGTGACTACTATAAACAAAACAAAACAAAACAAAACAAAAACTTTTGTATATAGAATTCACAAGTCACAATTCAACGAAAAGGATTTTTTGGGATTTGGATTCGGTGCAGTTGGACTGCATGCAGTCAGTGCATATGGACCGTCCGATTGAAATCAGATTTTATGACTAATTTTAGTTGTTTATAAAAAGCTTATATTCTAGATCATCCGATCTAAATTTGAAGGTGATTAATGGGCCGACTGCACTGCAGTCATTGTTTCCCGACTGCACACAACCCAAATCCGATTTTTTGACATAGTTTCCTGCTGTAGTAAATTTGAGCCGTTCATTTATGATCAGACGGTACATATTACACACAGTTTTATATCCAAAATAATACATTGGAAAGTTTCTTTCACTAAAGTTTCACGACTTTTGGAAATACTAAGGTTTAAAGATTAAAAAAAAATGAAGTAGAGATGAAGTCATGAGGTGTGTTTGGTTGTGAGAAGAAAGTGAAAAGAGAGAAATTGGTGAGAGAGAGTCTGAGAAGAGAGAAATAGGTGAGAAATATAGTAGATTTGATGCATCGATTGGAATAAGAGAAAATACAAATAAATAGAAGAGAGAGAAAAGTGTGGTTGATTTTTAAAAAGACAAAAATAACCTTGTATTTTATTTTAATATAATTTAGTCATTAATTTATCACCAACACAACAACGTTACTATTCACGTTTTTGGCAATAGATGAATACAAGGAGTCAAGGACAAAATTGGAACACAGTAACTGTTTTTTATTCTCTCGCCTGTTTGTTTCTCCTCATAAGAGAGAAGACTCTAAAATTAGTGGGTCCCATGTATTTTAACTCTCTCCCCTCTTTCTCATCACAACCAAACAAGAGAAAAAGTGATATTCTCTTCAATCTCTCTCTCTCTCTCTTCAAATTCTCTCTCTTCTTTTGATATTCATTCTTTGATATATCATGTATTTGCATAGTTATGCTTTATATTTAGGGTTAATGTAATGGGCTTTGAGACTTATGAGGTGTATTAGATTGACATTTTATAAGATTGTCCTTGCTTTTAAGATTCTTTAAAATATATTTTATAATAATCATGATTTTTCAATTTGGATTTTGATGGAATTATGGCAAATATCTTTTATTATAATGATGATTTTTCAATTTTTATTTTGAAAGATTTTATGAATTTTTAAAATTTGAAAGGATTCATGATTTTTTGTATTTTATAAAAGTCGTGACGAAACATTCATTTAATGTCACATCAAAATCAACTTAGGAGATTGATTGAAATTAGGTGAATTCTTCGGTACACGTATTATGTGGACGTGTACTGGTACACGTATTATGTGGAATTATGGCAAGCATTTAATACAAATTTTATTTCTTTATTAAGTTTTTTTATTTTAAACACTATTTTTTAATATTTGCACATGTATCCTTCACATAATATTAATGATAATCTCAACTGAAGCAAATATGGAAGATTTGTTCCAAAATTAAACTAAAAAAACTGGACTTTTTTTTTTGAACCAAACAAACTTACTGCATTTCATTAAATATCAAAAGTTCAATACATGAAGGAATAATCTCAAATCTACGGAAACCAGTCCACGAATTGGCCGCCCTAGCTAATGTGTGAGCAACCGAATTCACTTGTCTCCTAATAAACTTAACTTCAAAGTTCACACATGATAACATAACAAGGATAATTTCATTAACGATCGAAAGAAACTCTGAATTGCCACGTCGTTTGGTACGAATAGCATCAACCAACACTTGAGAGTCACTTTCAAACTGAACCCTTTCAAGACCTCTACTCTTAGCTTCATTCATTGCTTGCAATAGTGCCCATGCTTCACCCTCCTCTGTTGATAAGGTCAGTTGCTGCCACTGCGTGTAATAAAAAAACTGGACTTAAACATATTTATTAGTTTAACAGAAAGTAATAAAACAAAAAATTATGCTTGACGAAAAATAATGATATTGCGGACTGTGAAGAGGAAAAACAAGGTTTTGAATACTTACTTAAAGGTCCGTGCGGCGTGAATGGATATAAAGTTTCAGAACTCACAGCGGCAACACGACAGTGGTTCTGCGTGAAAACAGCACCCCTTTACAAAGTACCCCTTTAACAAGAGAGAAGACCAATTTCCCAATTAAACCCTAAAAATAGAAGATTAAACAACAGAGAAGAGAAGAAAATCCTAAAAATCAATTTTTCGGAGTGAAAGAAAAACGACGCCGTGGAGAGAGGCGGCGCCGCCGGAATTAGGAAAATGAAGACCAGAGAAGAGAATTGTCTCTGCACGAGAGAGAGAAATAAAGTTTCAGAAGAAAGAGTGGCTTATAAAAAAAAAAAGAAAGAGTTTTGAATTTTTAACAAATTACTGAAACATTATTTCAAGATTTAAAAATTACAATCATTCCTATGGTGTCATTTTGAAATTTTTGTAAATTAAAAGAGTAATTTACAAAACTTATATTTAAATAAAGTTTGAAATGACATGTTAAACTATCATTACACGTGGACAAATTAAAATTATACAACTTAGCGGTGTACCGGTACACGTCCACATAATATGTGTACCGGAGTGTTCACATTTTCAATAATAGTTCTTAATAAGCACTAAATCCCTCCAACCCAGCACCTCTTCAAAAGTTCTAAATGGGTCCCGTCAATAACTCCATCACAATAATTTTTTTTTTTTACTAATCAATAATTTATTATTTAATAATTCATATTTTATACTATTAAATTAATTGGATTATAAAATTACAAAATTAATATGTACTATTTTTTTATAATTCAAAATAATAATTAAAATTCGAAAATTAATTTAAAATAATATTGCCAAATTTAAAAATTACATAATTAAAAAATAATTTAAAATAACATTACATAATTTTAAAAATAACTAATTTTGTTGATCGTCATGCCCAAAACATTGTCAAATATGCTCGATAAGATCATGTTGAAGTTGAAGATGAGTTCGTCTATCTTAAATTTGTGCTATTCTTTGAAGGTATGGTGCGAGATTTGAATGAGAACCATTATGTGTGTCACTTGTTGAAACATCATTGTTGAGATGTTGATCATAAGAATAATTAATTAAATGACCAGCGTACGTGTGTCGTTCATCTTCCATAATCATGTTATGCAATATATGGTGTATGTTGGTATTGTATGAATTAATACTAGCCAAGCATCAACGCCCTTTGGTTTGGTATTAATTTTTTTTTGCAACAAATTTATGTTTGAAGTACTCCTATACTACTATATTAATTAATTATTTAATTATTAATAATATCTAAAAGTAAGCGGGTCCCGTAAAAAAATATATTTTAATGAAAACTAAGATGGGCCCCAGAGAAGAGAGAAAATTCTTATTTAAGAATCGGTTCCTATTAAGAATTCAAAAGTGTACTGCTCTAATGATAGATCTTATTAAGAACTGATTCTTAATAGTATAAGATCCACCATTGGAGATGGTCTAAGTTTCTAGGAAGAGGTAAAGTTGCATTTGTCTGGTGGGTTTACCCGAATGGCACATGATAGATTAACTTATTAAATTATAGCCGAAAGATATAATTAAAATCTATGGTCGACAATTGGTGTAACAATTTTAATACCAAGGATATTAAAGTAATTTTAAATTTTTTCGGTGGTGACCATTGCCCAGCCTAGGCCCGTACCAACGCATGCACTTAGGGATGACAATGGGTGCCCATGAGTGAAGGTTTTGCAATCCACGTCAAAAATAAACACCCAAACACAAAGGTTATTTGGGTGGCAAATCAAAACTCACGCTCACGCCAATTGAGTTCGGGCTTTTCCACCCAAACCAAAAACCCATAGTTAAAACACGCATAATTAATTAATTACCTACCAAAACTCGGCCCGAATTATTTTTGATAAAATGACAAAGTACAAATACAAACAAATGACAAAATAACATAGTTTAACATAATTTGCAAATGACAAAATACAATACAAAATATCAAAGTTCAACATAATATATATACATAGATTTAATTAGATAATTTCACATATATTTGAATGGGTGCATGGATTTCGGGTGTGAGTTTGAGTGTTTCCAAACCCACGCCCATAGTTTCGGGTGTCATCCAAACTCAAACTCAGTTAACTCGAGTTTCGCCCATTGACTTGAGTTTGAGTTCGGGTGGGCCTGTCGAGTTTGAATTTTCCTGTCATCTCTACCTACACTTGGACTAATTTCAACTACATGCATTAATTTTCGTGTTTTTTTTTTCTTTCTCTTTCTCTCCTACCAAACAAGTCCATAAGATTTGCTCTGAATTTGAATTATTTATTATTATTATTAGGCTTAAATATGCAAAAGGTCCCTGTACTTACGGGTCATCTGAGTTTTAGTCCCTGCATTTGGAAAAAAAACAAAACACACGCAATCAAACCGCCGGTTTCGGAAAACCGTCGGTTCAGCGGTTTTTCTGGTTTTTAGTGGTTCATTCCGGTTTAACTACATGTCCGGTCCAACATTTAAACCAGACCGGAGACCCATCCGGTTCACGGTTTGACCGGTCCAACCGGCCGATTTGGTCTGGTTTTTAAAACACTGAGCCCGTACCAACGCATGGACTAATATTTTTTATTTTTTTTGGTCTCGGAAGAAGTGATAATCCACTAAAATTAAACTCACAAATAATTGTGAAATTCCGGGTTCGAACCCGGGTCACGGCGTCCGGCCTAACAATTTTAGCATTTTTGCGGGTCTAATTATATAATTATATGCATTAATTTTTATTGACTCCTACCAAACAAGTCCATAAGATTTGCTCTGAATTTGAAATATTTATTATTTTTTTAAAATTGAAGTTTAAATTAGGTGTGTGTATTATGAGGCAGCCTATAAATAATCTAAAAAAGCGTGCGCTATTCAGATCTTCTTCACCAAAGTTTTCATCATCTCCCCTTCGTCAAACCCTAACCTTGCCGTAATAAAAAAAAAACCCCTAACCTTCCCATCCACCCAAACCCAGCCACCGCGCCGCCGCTCCTCCAGTGACAACCACAGCCACCGTCTCCTCTCTCTCTCTCTCCGAAACTAAAGGGAATAAAAGAGAAAATCAAAATTCTAGGTTAATTGTTCAATTTTTTCCTTTTCTAATTGGTAATTTCTTCTTCTTTTATTTATTATTTATTGTCCAATTTGTTGTTATTGTTGTTGGAACACTGAACAGGAATAAGGACGTTGTTGTTGATGATGTTGTTGTTGTTGATGATTCAAACTAAATAAGGATTTTGTTGTTTTTTTTACGGTAAAAGATTTTAATGATATTTCTAGAATTATATCCTATATTCTCTTAATTTTATTTGGAGGAAAAATGATATGCTCTACCAGTGGCGGAGATGCCACCCGGCATGCCCTGGCACGTGCCCGGGCTGCCCCACCCCAATTTTTTTTTTTTTTTTTTTTTTTTTTTTTTTTTAAAAAAAAATTAATAAAAGAAACAAGAGAAAAAGAAGTAACCAGTTTGCGTTTCTCCTTCTCTCCGTTTCATTCATTCCTTTCGCCATCGACCACCGCAGCACCGCTCTCAAATCCGCTCTCAAATCTCTCTATTTCTCATTCTCTCAGTCTCAGGCCGCTCTCCGCCGCCGCTCTCAGCCTCTCTCTCTCGCAGTCGCAGCGCAGACAGGTAAAGTAAGCAACCCTAAAATTGAGAAATTGCATAAAATACTTAGAAATTGGTATTCCAATTATTATTCTATGTCTAACTTGATGATATTAATCATTATCCTTTGATGTTGGGTTGTAGTATGAGAAAAAATATGATTCCTGTTTTAGGTTATTTAGAAAAAATTGGGATTTCAATCAAGGTCTAAACTTGGTGGATTTGTTAAGAATTATCCACAAGTTTTGCATGCTAGTGTTATTGTTGAGCTTGCTCCTGTTATTAAGTTTCTTAGAGGGCTTGATGTGGAGAAGATGATATTGGGTTTGTGTTGCAAAAATCTCCTGAACTTTAGGCTATGCGCTATGCTCCTGTTATTAATTAAGTCAATATATTTGCAAAAATATTCTTAGCTTGAAGGTACTATGAGTACTTCAGTAGCTTATCTTGTTAGTATTGGTGTTAGTCCTAGAGATATTGGTCCAATGGTTACACAGTATCTGTGATAATGTTGTTTCTTTTTCTGCATTTTCTCAGCAGTATCCTAACTAAAATTGTTTTAAAATTGTTATTTTGTGCATTATCAGTTTGGCTAAATTTTGTATCATTTAATTTCAGAGATGAGGAGGTTTTTGGTTCATTCTTCAATTCAATATATTTAGCCATTTTAAAAAAAAAAAATTCATCTCTCTTATTTGATTATGTTTTGCTGGTTTTTTCTTATTTGACGCGCCAAAAAAATATTGCGGTTAAAATTGTGCCCAGGCTCCAATATAATCCTGGCTCCGCCACTGTGCTCTACTATAAAATAGTTTTATGCTGTCGAGCAATCACAACCATATTTTCTGTGTTTGGTGAATTTAGCTTTTGTAACTGCAAAATGACAAGTGGGTAGTTATTATTATTTTTTTGAATAGAAGTGGCTTTTTATTATAATTTTAAAAAAATCATACATAGATATAATACAGGTAAATATGGAATAAAATATAAAATTAAGAGGCTATTTGAAATAGGCCGTTTATTATAATTTTCAAAAAATCATAAATAAACCTATAAGCTTGTAGGCTATTTTGAAATAGCATCTCAAAAAATGCTATAAGCCCGACGCTAACTTCTGGGGCTTATAAAAAAAAAGAGGCTAACTTATGGGGCTTACCAAACACATCTAACTTATTGTTGGTTATTTATTACTTCAAAAAATGCGACTTTTTTAAGCATCTAAAAAGTATTTAGATGATATTGATTAATTAGAATATAACCTTTTATTTATGTTAGTTACACTATAAATAACTATTTTTGAAGTTGTTGATTGTATTTGTAATTTAAATAGATGATGTTCTCTTAAAAAATTGAAATTTTTATTAAGGGTCCATTTTAATACTTCCAAAATGTCAGGACCTTCTCCGGCTATCCCCTCTCATTCAAGAATCAGAACAACTACAATGGATCTCAAAAAATCAGTAAGGTGCCAAGAAGATGTTGCACTCACCATCACAAAGCATTTACTCTTAAAACAAGATTTTCAGCAAAAGAACCTTGTCTTTTCTCCCTTGTCTCTCTTTGTTGTTCTTAGCGTCGTGGCAGCTGGATCAGAAGGCCATTCTCTCGACCAACTTCTTTCCTTCCTTCAATTTGACTCCATTGACAATCTAATTGCATTCTTCTCTCAACTCGTTGCTCTGTTCTCTGACGATCGTATGTGTTTTATCAATGGAATGTGGGCTGATGAATCAATTCCCCTCTCTCATTCTTTTAAACAACTTGTGGCCACTCATTACAACACCACTTTGGCTTCAGTTGATTTTAAGACTAAGGTACGTACTATCACTTTCACTTTCATATTATACATACATCTTAAAGGGAATTCCGCTTATGCGGTGTTTTTGTTTGTTTTGTAGCTACTCTTTTACCCGTCTGTTGTTCTTATTTTGGAGAGACCTGGTTTTAATTCCTCCAACCAAACATTATGGAAATGTTTCTCAAGAAAACTATTCATTTTGATTTTGATTTTGATGTTTTTTGAAGGGTGGTCAAGCATGTCGTGACGTTAATTTGTGGGTTGAGAAAGAGACAAATGGCCTTATCACAAAGCTTCTTCATCCTAGTATGGTAAGCAATTCAACCGAACTTGTCTTTGCAAATGCATTGTGCTTCAACGGTGTATGGGAACACATGTTTATGCCTATATCAGTTCCGGCTGGTTTTCACCTCTTAAATGGCACCAAAGTCATTGCTCCCTTCATGCTTAGCAAGCAGAGGGAGCACTTTATTGGTATTTTTGATGGTTTCAAAGTACTACGTCTTTCTTATAAACAAGGCAGGGATGAAACTCTTCGGTTCTCCATGTACATTTTCCTTCCGAATGCAAAAGATGGACTTTTGGCATTAATTGAAAAGCTAGCTTCAGAATCTGATTTTTTGAAAGACAAGTTCCCTCAGCGGAAAGTGGAAGTACGTCGATTTACTATTCCAAAATTCAAGATTTCTTTTTCATTTGAAGCTTCTAATGTTCTGCACGAGTTGGGAATGATTTCACCTTTCGTTCTCACAAAAGTGGTAGAGGGAATGAACCCTCCTTTGGGCGTGGAAAGCATATATCACAATGCTTTCATTGAGGTAAATGAAAAAGGCACCATAGCTTCAGCAAACACAATTATGCGGGCAGCAAGAGGTAAACGTTGTGCCACCCCTACAGACTTTGTAGCTGACCACCCTTTCCTCTTCTTAATTAGAGAAGATTTCAGCGGAACAATTCTCTTTATTGGTCAGGTTCTCAATCCTCTTGATGGTGCAAATGAACCTACGATTAGCAAATAGCATCTTTCTAGCTTGCATATTGGTGGAACTCAATCTCATTTAGAAAGGTTAGGGACGGAGCTAGCAGAGGCCTACATTTTTTAATTTTCGTTTAATACTAATTTATTATTTTGTCAAAAAATATATTATTCTATTATTATTAGTTTAATTTTTCTTTTGGTCCCTCTATTTTATTAAACTCGTGAGAATGAACTTAATGATAAAATATCACTTAAGACTAAAAATTGATTTTTTTAAATGTAAAAGTCACAATTTTTATGAAAAAAATTTGCATGATTTGATATCAAAATTTCAATAAATGTGAAAATAGAAGGGGTAAAAAGTTTAAAAGTAGTCATAAAATGCAGATACACATCGTTAACATTGAATTTATCTTATATATGTAAAATAAGTTTTTATATTTACTAAATCATACTTTTAATTTCGATTTCCCCTCCTTACTCCTTAGTTAAACTCGAACTAATGTCACTTAATACCTATTAACGGTAATTGATTTATTGAAAATCTACCGAAGATTCCAAAGATCCCTTACTCAATTATATTCGTGTCAATTAAGAACCCTTGTTTCACTTAATCATAAATTGGTCGCTTAATCATAATATAATGCATTTATATACATCTTCGGTGCATTTTTTATATGATCGAAACAAAATGCAGTAAAGAACATAACCAAACCAAAACATTATGGCCTTGTGTTGTAAATTGGTCCATATTAATCTTTCTAAAGACATAATTTTATTATTTTATATACAGCTTCCAAAACAGGATAGCTAATTTTTGATTACAATGACAACTTAATATTCATTTTATGTTCTCGAGAGATCAATATTCAAATTTCAATTGATGGAACTCAAACACTTCCAACAATATCTGCATCCATTATTATTTTTTCTCTCAGGATTATCAGCATTTTCTATTTTCTCATTGTCATGATCATCTTCAATAAACCTCTTCCAAAACCAATGTTGCTTCCATACTCTCTCAGTCATCTCTTCAATTGGTATGTTCTTTGTCTCGGGCACCAAGAAAAACACAAAGATTGACATCATCAAAACCCAACCAGAGAAGAACAAAAAGATGCCAAACTTGAAATGACATAACATGGATAGAAAAGCTTGTGCAATGACAAAGGTGAAGAGCAAATTGACACAAACGGTGACACTTTGTCCGGCCGACCGAGTCTCCAATGGAAATGTCTCACTTGGAATAAGCCATCCAAGAGGACCTATAGACCAAGCAAAAGCAGACACGTAAGTGCAAACCATGATAACTACGAAAATTGCGTAACCTTTTGAAAGATTATCTGAATGATCCGTGACCTTGAACCCCAAAATGATAGCTATTACAACTTGAGACAAGAACATTTGTACACCGGCTTCCAATAACAACACACGACGACCAACTTTGTCCACCGAGTAGATAGATACAATTGTGGAGAGGACATTCACAGCTCCTGTTATCACAGCGGAATAGAGCGAAGCATCGTTCTTGAATCCCAATGTGTTGAATAACACTGGCGCATAAAACATGATCGCATTGATGCCTGTGAATTGTTGGAATATCTATTTTTTAACACAACAAAAATGAATCAACAATTAGACAAACAATTTATTTTTCGATGTGGTAGAAATATTGAAATCATTCATTACTTTTAAAATAGTCATTATTAATAAATATTAGAATATGCTAGTACTTGCAATGCGACCGAAATCACAAGTTGGGGACGGTTTTTGCGTTTGAGAAGGTTTCTAAAAGGGCGCTTAACCTCTTTAGCTATACGACTTGCCTCAACAAGCTCCAAGAACTCTGGTTCAACATTTTCAGTGCCACGAATCTTTTTGAGTACGGCTTTTCCTTCATCCATTCGACCACGTTCTATGAGACTATTAGGAGTGTCCACAACTAAGATGGCACCAAGTGTTAGTAGAAGTGCTGGGATGCCAGCCAACCCTAGAGATAGCCTCCAACCCCATCCACCTTTGATTCTGCATTTGGTCACAGCATCAAAAAATTGTTACTCAACAAGTGTCTGAACTCTCAACTATACATTAAAAACTCATTTATTTCTTCTCAAAATAATTTCTTCACCAAATAATTGTCAATACATTTTTTTAACATTTTAAATAAAACAATTATTAGTTTCAAGGGCCGTAGTCACTGATTAAAAGTTGCATAGGACAAATCCATGTTTCTATGAAGTTAGTGTTTACTTTAAAATCCAAGCTGACTTGTCGTGTTGTTAGCGGAGAAACACACTTCAAATAAACAAGCATGTGTTAGACTTTTAAACCATTTGACCAAAATTTTGTTGTACATACATACTATCATATCCATTAATTCAATTTGCTAACTACTACTGTTGGGATTACCACTCTTCTGATTATGACTTGTGATTTATTATTCATCAATCATCTTAATTGTTTTAATTTCATATTAACAAACAAAACTTACTTGTTGGTTCCATAATTGACAAGGTTAGCAAACAAAATGCCAATAGTGACATTAAGTTGGAAAAGTATATTCAAAGCTCCACGTATTCTTGAAGGAGCGATTTCGGAAAGAAACACCGGCACAGCCTATAATCAAATTAAACAAAAAACATTTAGTCACATATTGAACAAATTTAAAATTAACTAACACTTGTGGAATTCTTCGTTACACATTTTATATTTGTGTCCAACATATTTTAACACCTAGGCCTAGCTACCTGATTAGCAAAGCCAACACCACAACCAAGTAAGATTCTTCCAACAATGAGCATGGCAAGATTTTGAGCAGCAGCATTAAAGATAACTCCAGCAATGAAGAAAAAGCCAGCAATCAACATCGTGAGTCTTCTCCCCAAAACTCGAGTGGTATAGGATGCAAAGAAAGTGGCAGTTAAACCGGCTAGATATAAGGAAGACGTAAATAACTGCAATCCTTGATTGTCATATTTGCAGTAATTACTGTCTAATCCTTTCTCTAACACCGTCTTTCTATATACTGCTGGGAAGAACTTCTTCAAGAATGGTGGCATAGCTGTCACACCACCTGTCACCACAATACACTTTTTTTTACTCTATAGAATCATTGTATTTTAATTTTGAGCCAAAAATGGAAATGAGGTCATCAATTATATGATTAAAAAAGATGTAGTTCATTATATTAATTTTATAAAAATATATGAAATTTTTTATAAAAATATTCTATTTAAAAAAGCAACATAATAATATAATTGTTAGGATAAAATTAATATTTCATTGATATGTTAAAACAATATATACAAAATATTATTGTTTGCTAAGATAATTTACTTTTTAATAATTTTTTTAAATGAGTTGAATTTCGAAACTCATGAGAAGCTGATAGGCCTCTCCACTTAATTAGTGCCTCTCCACTTAATTAGTATACCAAAACAAAATTGATTTTGGTTTAGTGAGGGAGAATGCCATTTGAACTTGATAGAATATGCGGTTGAAATTTCGAAAGTACCGTTACGGGTTTTTTTTTTTTAAAAAAGAAAGCATCATAGAAAGTACCGTTACGGGTTATAGACTACGAATTTTGGGACTTTTTCAAAGTTCGGGGAAAAAAAATAAAATGTCACTGAATTCTCGCCTAAATTGATCCAAAGACATATTATAAATGTTGGATAGAAGATTCTTTAAACAAAAGAGATCGAAAAACAACTTATTCATTTCGATTGTTTTTTTTTTACAGTTTTCGTAGGTCATATACTATGAATTTTGGGACTTTTAAAAAACTCGGGGAAAAAAATAAAATGTCATTGAATTCTCTCACAAATGAATCCAATGGCATAATATATGTGTTGGATAGAAGATTCTTTAAAAAAAGGAATCGAAAAACAACTTATTCATTTCGATATTTTCTTTACAGTTTTCGTGGGTTATAGACTATGAATTTTGATATTTTTTGAAAACTCGGTAAAAAAAATAAAACGTCATTGAATTATCGCCTAAACGCATCCAAAGACACACTATATGTGTTGGATAGAATATTCTTCAAATAAAAAGGACCTAAAAACAACTTATTCATTTCGATAGATTTTTTTTATAGTTTTCGTGGGTTACGAATTTTGGGACATTTTCAAAATTCGGGGAAAAATATAAAATGTCACTGAATTCTCGCCTAAATTGATCCAAAGACATATTATATATGTTTGATAGAAGATTCTTTAAACAACAGAGATCGAAAAACAACTTATTCATTTCGATGGTTTTTTTTTTACAGTTTTCGTAGGTTATATACTATGAATTTTGGGACTTTATCAAAATTCTAGAAAAAAAATAAAATGTCATTGAATTCTCTCACAAATTGATCCAATGGCATAATATATGTGTTGAATAGAAGATTATTTAAAAAATGGGATCGAAAAACAACTTATTCATTTCGATATTTTTTTTACAGTTTTCGTGGGTTATAGACTATGAATTTTGATGTTTTTTGAAAACTCGGTAAAAAAAAACGTCATTGAATTATCGCCTAAACGCATCCAAAGACAAACTATATGTGTTGGATAGAAGGTAAATTGATTTTGATTTGAGAATTAGCTTTCATCATTCATTACCATTTCCTAATTGAATACTTTGATTTTGATTTTGCTATTCTAAGTTGATTTTGATTTTGCTTTTGATTTTGATTTAATTTTGACATGAGAATTAGGTTTCATCATTCATGATAATTTCCTAATTGAATGCTATTCTAATTTGATTTAGATTTTTATTTTGCTTTTGATTCTGATTTTTATTTTCATTTTGATATGCATGAACGAATGAATAGGCTTGTTATGATTATTATGGCGTGGAAACCATTAGGCAAGTATTATGGTTTCAATGTTATGTTTCTCTGTTTTTAGGTGTTTTGAGGGGGAAAATGAATTTAGCTTGTACTGATTCTAGCTTGTACATGATTTGAAAATGAATGGATTCTTTGCTCTAGATAAGCTTGTAGCATATTCTTTGAAAATGAATAAGAATGAATTTTGATTTAGCATTATGTTTTGCCTGAAACCATTAGGCAAGTATTTTGGTTTCACATTATTCTGATATTCTACTTTGATTTTGATTCTGATATGCTAAACCATTTTGATTTTGATTCTGATATGCTACAAGCTTGTATTAATTCTAGAGTTTAGCATTATGTTTTGCCTGAAACCATTAGGCAAGTAGTTTGGTTTCACATGGAAGACTATCAAAACCATAAAACCATACTTATGGTTTAGGTTATAACATAATGCTAAATTCCACAGTTAGGATTATATAGGATTGAACTTGGAATTGTTGTGGTATAGTGATATTGTACCAATCTCACTATGTCTAATTCACATTTCAGTACTACATTTGGGCTATTACTTGTCTTGAAAACTCTGAATCTGTTATGGTAATTAAAATAAACACCCTTTTATGTTTAATTTAATTGATTAAGGTTTAAATATCATGATTTTTGTTTATAGGTGTCTGCACATACATCTGCTGGGAAAACTGTTGTGGCGTTATATGCAATTGCTATGTCGCTTCGAAATGGACAATGTGTTATCTACACTTCACCTATTAAGGCACTTAGTAATCAAAAGTATAGAGAATTTAAAGAAGAGTTTTCTGATGTTGGTTTGATGACTGGTGACGTTACCATTGATCCCAATGCTTCTTGCTTGGTACATTTTTATATATACTTTCTTCCTTTTGTAAATGTTGTTTTTGTAGAAGAAAACACCTTATAGCTTTCATGAAAACAATTTGACTTCTTTTGTTATAAAAATAGCTTATAGATAAAAACTTTTATGATCAATGCTTAATTATGTTTATAATAATACCATGAACGGTTTCTTGCAGAGAAAACAATAAATCATTAGCGGTTTTATTGGAATAAAACAAATAATTTAATCCAAAGTAACAAAATTTATTGGTTTTTTTTGTTGCGTAATTTATTTATTTTAGGTCATGACTACAGAAATTTGGCGTAGTATGCAATACAAAGGGTCTGAGGTCACCAGGGAGGTGGCTTGGATAATTTTTGATGAGGTGCATTATATGCGTGATCGCGAAAGGGGTGTGGTTTGGGAAGAGAGCATTGTTATGTCGCCAAAGAATGCCCGTTTTGTCTTCCTCTCTGCCACTGTCCCCAATGCCAAGGAATTTGCTGATTGGGTGGCAAAGGTTATTTAATCTCAACTTGATTCCATTGAATCTCTATTGATCGACATAATTTTGGTTCTTTTTTGTGAATAAAGGGATGTATTGATGATGGTCTTATGATTTGGGTTGATTGTAGGTGCACCAACAGCCTTGTCATATTGTTTATACGGATTACCGGCCAACTCCCCTTCAACATTATATTTTTCCTTCCGGAAGTGAGGGTATGTACTTGGTTGTAGATGAAAAGGGAAAATTTCGCGAAGACAGCTTTCAGAAAGCTTTGAATGCTCTTGTTCCTGCTGCTGATGGTGATAGGAAAAATGAAAATGCCAAGTGGCAAAAAGGTTTGGTGCTGGGCAAGGCTGCTGAAGAAAGTGACATATTCAAGATGGTGAAAATGATCATCCAACGTCAATACGATCCCGTGATACTGTTCAGCTTTAGCAAGAGGGAGTGTGAGTTTCTTGCAATGCAGGTAAGTTCTAATTGATGTTCATTCTTCCATGTGTGATACTATGTCTCTGATGTTGTCTATGGTATCTGCAGATGGCAAAAATGGATCTTAATGGGGATATAGAGAAGGACAACATAGAAAAAATATTTTGGTGTGCTATGGATATGCTTTCAGATGATGATAAGAAGTTGCCTCAGGCAAGTTAATTAACTTTAGTGTCTATCTCTCTGGGTATATTTACCATGCCTCATATGTCTGATTTTTAGCGTAGTTCTTCTTAGTTTAAAAATAACACTCATCTCTTAAACCGGATTCAATTTTCTCCCGTCAATTCTATCACACTCTATAATTTAAGAAAACAAGGATTCCGTAGGACTAGTAGATTTTAGATTTATTTGGTTTGCCTTATTTGGAGCTTGACCTGTTCTTTGCTGCATAAGCTTTGTTTGCTTTGTGGATTTAAGTTAAGCATTTGTTTCTCTATGTCAAAATCCCACTGTATATTTTGAGGGGGAAAATAGGTGTTTTGAGGGGGAAAATGAATTTAGCTTGTATTGATTCTAGCTTGTACATGATTTGAAAATGAATGGATTCTTTGCTCTAGATAAGCTTGTAGCATATTCTTTGAAAATGAATAAGAATGGATTTTGATTTAGCATTATGTTTTGCCTGAAACCATTAGGCAAGTATTTTGGTTTCACATTATTCTGATATTCTACTTTGATTTTGATTCTGATATGCTAAACCATTTTGATTTTGATTCTGATATGCTACAAGCTTGTATTAATTCTGGAGTTTAGCATTATGTTTTGCCTGAAACCATTAGGCAAGTAGTTTGGTTTCACATGGAAGACTATCAAAACCATAAAACCATACTTATGGTTTCAGTTATAACATAATGCTAAATTCCACAGTTAGGATTATATAGGATTGAACTTGGAATTGTTGTGGTATAGTGATGTTGTACCAATCACACTATGTCTAATTCACATTTCAATACTACATTTGGGCTAAATTATTTTTTGTTTAAAGGTAGCATAATTGTGGTATCTATAATTGTGCTAAGCATGTATTGTAACATAATTCAGTACTACATTTTGCTTTTTTCTGCTATGTTTTGTGTTCTTTTTCAAGTTGAACGAGAGTTTTAATGATTGTGTGCTGCCATCACAGTTTTACAAGTTTTGCAAGAGTTCATTGAATCTGCAACGGTTGATCATGGTCTGTGTTTGTGGCACATATTATTAGGAGCTTGCAAGAACCATCGTAACTATGTACTCGGAATTTATGCTGGAGAGAAACCGATGGAGCTAGTGTCACTAGAATCATCTGTTGATGTATTGTTATCAAGTATATATACAGCCTTAGGGGAGTTGCAATATCATATTCCGGTTGGAATTGATTAGGTTAGTGATGCTCTCTACTTTACCTTGTGTCTGTTTTTTATAAGTATACAATTGTGTATAATTTTCAAACTAAGAAACTGTTAATGGGTTAATTATTGAAGCCATTTAACAACACTAGTGGTTTCATTGGATGTACTAAATGATTTCAATAACTTCATGAAAACATTAGTCTTGTTAAATGGTTTCATTATGTTGTTTCTTAAATAGTTTAGCATTGCAACATACTTTTGTCTGTAGCATTATGTTGTTTCTCATATTGTGTTTCAGTTTTACTGTGCTACATGGTTAATAGTTTTTCCCTTTAGCTTTGTTTATATGGAATGACATAAATCAATGTATAGTGAATGTGTTCTCTGAGTAGTGTTGTTCTGCCATGGGTTGGATTTTTTGTTGTGCAGTATTGATTATCTTATTGATTGAAATTTATTTGACTTGTGGGATTTCATTGTGTTTCATTTTCATTTGTTATATTTTTGGTTTTTTTGATGTGGGAATGATTTTCATTGATGCAGATTGAAAAATCTAAGGTGGTAGATTTTCTATCAACCTTCAGCCTTGGACTATCACAGTCGGATGACTCAAAAGCTTCATCATCGCGTAGTTTTAGACAACTGAGGGGGGAAATGGAAGAGGCAAAAGGAAATGAAAAGAAAAGAAGCAACATAACAAAACTGAGGGGGAAGGAAGTTTGGATGATGATGAAAATGTAAAGGATAAAAAGCTGAAGAAAGGTACTGAACCTGAGCAGAGATTGAGACACAAAATGAATATTCCTAAGGAGGAGTGTCATTTTTATTTAAATTAAATTGTACAGAATGAGTGCCATTTTTCTTTAAATTAAATTGTATACCATAACAAAAGCATGGATGTTAGAGAAAGGGAAATTAAAGTATGAAGAAAATTTATTTTTCTTTTGTGTACCACTCTTGATTTTGGTTTTCAGACTTATTATTTTCAATATTATAACCTTAGTTTTGAATATTATTAGTCTATGATGGATTTGTACACTAAAACCATTTATCAAGAATAATGGTTTCAGTAAGTTATACACTGAAACCATTACTCTTGTCAAATGGTTTCAGTTACATATACACTTTTGATAAAAGGTTTAGGAACTTTCATTAGTTGAAACCTACTTAAGGATGGTCTCCCAACATAAGAAAGATAAGGATGGTCTTCGAATCAACCCATTTGAAGGACGTGCATTTGAATCCAACACATCACCTCTCTCTCGAAACATGGGTTCATGGGTTGATTCGAAGACACTTCTCCTCTCTCCGAATCCAACACATTTTAATCTTTCTCAACTTAATTATAAATGTATTTGAACGACATTAACTATTAAGCAGAACCATTTTGAAAAAACCTCTCGCCACTTTCGAAATTTAATTTTTCTTTTGTGTGCCTCAGTCGATGTTATTTTTGATATGCAAACCATTGAAATTCATAAACAATACACGATATTTATCGGTTGAGGTAAAACATATTAACTAATCAATGTTATTGATTAGTAGGCAAAAATGATATTTAGAAATGATTAATAGAACTCAAATATCTATCATTTACGTCACATGTTATTAATGGCGTGTCAACTTTATTTCTCTCGTAAAAAATCACCCTAAGTTTATCGTGGTGGTGCAATTGTTAAAGAAATCATCAAAATTCCTTCTCTCGATAAGGTTCAAACCCTAGTTTTTCTCTTCTACAAGTTCTCACATTCTGTTTAAACATATACTGTATTGAATTGTAACCACCAACCAGTTTACTACAATATCGCCCACTTACCTATGTCAACTTCATGTACTAAAAATTGCTAGACAATAATTTTTGCCTTTACTATCTTCAATTGAAAAAATGTAACAACAATAGCAAGGAACTAAGGATGAAAAACCTTTGTCATCATCATTTCATGAATATGCAATGCCTCTACATCAACAAACCCGCGCCCGCCCCTCCTTGTTACCGTGATTTCTAAGAAGCTACAAAATCAAGCTTCTCCATTACCATCGTTTTCACAAACGAACTGCACATCCAAACAAATGCTTAAGAATTTTTTTGGACACTTGTCCGACATGTGTTGTAGGAGTGCCATACAAGTGTCTAAGTGTTAGACACCAACATGCCTAATCATAGAAGTATCCATACTTCATAGGTTTTGCATTTTGTTAACGAGAGACGCACCAGTTCAGTTCAATTTTGAGACCAGTAGTTAGCAGCACATAAATGAGCATTGTAGCATCCATTTTCAATCATCATTCAGAAAAGAATCAACAATTACACAAAATAATCTTTTGGTATTTGAATTGAATCATTGAATCAAACAACAGTGTGAAAAAAACAATACACCATAATCTCTCATTTTGATATTCTCCATTTTCTATTCCTATTCCCCATTACAATTTGTGCAACAGGAGAACAAGTCCTTAACTTCTCAACCCAAAATTTCACATCCTCTTTTCCCAATTTCAAACTCATCATCAAAACAACACCAAACAGAAACCCTAAAAACCAATTTTTTATGGCTTTATTTCTCAACAACAAAGAAATTGAAGAAATTCCAATCATACAGAACAATGAGCTCAAAAACAGATCCAATTCTGAAATTCTCCATGACCACAAACCTGCAACACAGATAATGACAAACAGTTTAAGTTTTTCATTGAACCTCCCTTATCTCTCATATGTTCCATTGAAAAGATAATGACAAAAAGTTTGTCAATGTTCCAGTTTGCAAAGTTGAATCTCATGTGAACAGTTGATAGAATACAGTTCAAAATGAATCATAATACAAGAAATTAAAGGCCGAAACAGTGATTATTGAAGTAGAATGTCAGTGAGTTGTATCTTGCTCCCTACTCAGTACCCACCCCAAGTAATGAAGTTCAAACAAAGCTCCTCATTACTCCCTGTAGACACACTACTATTAGACAAAAATAGTATGGTATAGTAAGATATCAATGGTTAGGACATTCTCTACTTTGAAGATATCAATATGCCATATGTTCTCTTTCCACACCTTTTGCTACCATCGTAGGAACTTAGCATGTTTCTTGTCTTGTGGGCAGTAGAATGGAAGGTCTTCTGGGCAGTAGACTGGAAGACCATCATATCCCATTATAACTAAAGCACACACAGCCTTCTTAAGTTGTCTATAAACCTTGATGTTGGTTGAAGTTTCTCCTTCGAGTATTCCACTGAGAACTTCATAATATATATGTCCATCGAAGGTGACTTCATGAGATTCACTAAGTGGAAAGACTACCACGTTTACGCTTTGTATTGCACCTTTCATAAAATTCCCGGCAAAGCAAGTGTTGATCATCACTGTTAGTGTCGCTTCCAGCGGCACTTTCGGCATGAATTTTGTAGACAAAAAATGATCCGTTATAAATTTAGAATCGGAAGTCCAAATTCCAAATTTATCAACTTCAAACTCAATGGAATGTCCCGCTATATACACAAAAAGTATATCTTGTGCATTAGCTTCTTCAACTAACAATGTTAGTTGTCTTTGAATTGCCACTTTTGTTGGATGCGTATACTTGTTGGTGTCACACAGTATCGTGATATCTTGGTCTATGAAATTGAAGTTTTCCATTAAAATTGTTTTCATCCCTTCGACTTCATCTAAGGTATGCAACAGTCTATCTTCTCCAAACTTGTAATACATCACCCCAATTGAAACTGCCTTTTTTCTTGGCACAGCTGGTGTGTTTTCAGCACTTCTTCCTCCACTACTTTCTGCCTTGGTTGTCTTTCGTTTTTTACGACGACCTTGCTGCATAGCCTTTAGCATGAGTAACTTTGTATGGCTTGATCTCTTGTTCAAATACATTCTAACTTGATCATCTGTAATAGCATAATACATGCAGGTGAGACGACTATGTGAAATGTATCTTAGCAGGATAGAAATGGACTAAAAGAAGACATGCAGGTGAGACGACTATGTAAAATGTATATTAGCAGGATATATACTTAGGCGCATAGCTAAATTTGTACTCCTACCAAGCACCCTCCTAAAGTCTTAGCAGAGTTGTAAAGATAAGATGTCTAAGTGCATGGTCATTTATTTTATCATTGAATCAGCATATAAAATGAATTACCTTCGGCTGCATAAACAGGATGAGACACCAGTGTAATATGACTGCTTCCAAAGCTCCTCAGCCTCAACAGCAATTTATTAAAATGAATTAGAATGAAGAAGGCGAATCCTGTTTCCAATAATAAGGTGAATCCTTTTGCCAATAATGTTCCTCCGTCAACCATAAAAGCTATTCCTCCACGACCCATGGGGATCTTCTCATGTTTTCTCACAAAGTTTTCATTGGCATTTGCCTGAGTTGTGTGTGGGCAACTGCTACTGTGCTCAACTATAACATATTCAAAAGGAAATTCCCAGAGAGGAGAGTCACCCAATGGATATAACTTACTCCCTCCAATCCTATATCAAGTAGAGTATGAATGTTCATTATATATATCATATCTAAGAAAGAAATTGCAGGTGATCAAACTGGTAATACTTATTATCACTAACCATAAGTTTGGTATGGTCTGGACATTTTCTGGAAGAATACCACTAAACAGATTCTGTTGAATGTTCCTGATAAAATAGAAAAATTAGTAAATGTCTGAGCAAAAACTGAAATAAAAATCCTACAACTATTACATATAGCACCTGAGTGCAAGATATTTAGTTAAGGTAAAGCTTGATTATTAGCTGGGGCTAAGCAAAAGTAACAAATTGATGTCAATTAAGGTAGGTCTTATAAGACTCCAATGCTAGCTGCCATTAGTTCAAGCATAAAAGAAACTGTGCTATAAACTAAGGCTAATGTAATGCACTTGGGTGTTTTATTCTCCAGCTACTTCCCCTTCAGCATGAATACAAAATAGACTTTACTAGTCTTATGGAAGTAACATGCTTTACATGATCAAAAAATATATTTCACAGGTAACCCTTGCAAGTACATATACACATAGTTGTTCAAGGAATTCTTAAGCAACACTCAAAGCTATCTAGCTTTTGGCTTATTTTTATTTCTAGTATAGTTTCTATTATTACTTAGTCCATACTACTTTTGCCTTTGTCAATTATTAAAATTGGTGAGTTTTAAATTGGCTTCATCTTAGTCAGTTATTAAATGCATGCAGAGAGGCTAAAGTTTCAGTCGAAAACATACATTTTTTCCAGGTTATCTAAGCCAGTGAACACATTGCCAACGAGTCCAAACAAGAAATTGTGGCTTAAATTCCTACAAGAGAAGAAGCGATAATTTCACAGCCACTTTAGAGATGAATCACTATCTCATACTAACAAAAATGAAAATGTACTAAAATCAAAAGTATTTGACTCACAGATGCCTTAGTTTCTTCGTTGTTGATAAAGAATGGGAGATATTTTTGCTCAAATAGATGCAGCAAGCCATGTTCCTGGAATAAAATTGAGTCGTCAGAAAAAACCCATTGCTCAAGACACAAGCACTCATAGAATGACTCATGAAGTAATATAACAAACAGAACACTAGGCTTACATATGAGTGGAATTGGGAAGCAGACTGTATGGTATTGGTATCACACCCACTATGTTGTGAGAGCTGACATCACTAATTAAATAAACAAGAATGTATAACTAAGTAAATAACATATGTTACAGTAAACCAGAAAAACTTAAAACAGCATAGTGGCTTCATCTTAGTCAATTATTAAATGCATGCAGAGATGCTAAAGTTTCATAGAAAACTGTTGATTGTATATATCTTTGTATTTATTATCTGATTCTGTTTTTATTACGATCCTATTATTATGGGATTATGTTTACCTAGCCTCTTGTATATATAGACTTGTACTTCTCTTATGAATATACAGTGAAATATTCAGATTTAAGTTGGTACCAGAGCACTCTGGTTCAACCCTTTATTTTCTATTTCTCAGTTTTTATTTTTTTTTTTAGGGTTTCAGCCGCCGGGAGCGCTGACCCAGTAACCCTCCTTTTTTTTCCTTCTATTTCTTAGTTTTGATTTTTAGGGTTCCAGCCGCCGAGAGCGCTGACCCAGTAACCCTCCTTTTTTTTTTTTTCCCCTCTATTTCTCAGTGTTGATTTTTAGGGTTTCAGCCGCCGTGAGCGCTGACCCATTGACCCGAATCTGTCTATTTTTTTTTGTTGTGTTTCATCATGGAAAAAGGGAGTGAAACCAAGTCTGAAAAGAAGAGTTTAATTTCTTTTGCCTTTTCTGGAACTCCTACCATCACATCACAGAAGTTGAATGGGAAGAATTATTTGGACTGGCGTAATGCGGTGGAAATATGGTTTCTAGGTCAAGCATTGTTTGACCATCTTGAGAAGAAGGCAGATGATATTGTTGCCTCTAAAAGGGAAGAGTGGAAACAAGCTGATTTTCAGTTGTTGGCATTATTGTTTCAGTCCATTGAACCAAATTTGATGGTTCACTTCCGTCCGTATAGAACATGTCATGAGGTTTGGAAGAAGGCACAAACAGTTTATGCTAATGATATACAAAGATTGTACGAGACAATTCATAATTTGACAACACTTCAGATGTCTGATCTTGATTTGCCTACCTATCTGAACAAGGCACAATCTGTTTGTGAAGAAGCTAAGTTGATGCTCTTAAATCAAGATGTAAAGAAGATGGCAGAGAAACTAGATAATATGCTTATGGTGTTTGTTCTCCATGGACTGCACAAAGACTTTGAACATGTTCGGAACCAGACATTGACTAATTCTGAAGTTCCCACGTTGGAGGTGCTCTTTGATCGTTTGCTACGAGTTCCTTCTCCTAATGAATCAATCAATATTGATGCTGCAGCGCCAATAGAGTCTTCAATGTTGGTGTCTAATTCTGCTAATCGTGGAGGTCGAGGTCGTGGTCGTAGAGGTGGTGGCCATGGCAGAGGTGGTGGTCATGGCAGAGGTGGTAAAGGAAAATTGTATTGTACTTATTGTAAGCTTGATGGCCATATTCAAGATTGGTGTTATGCTCTTCATGGATATCCGGCCAAAACTGCTAATGTGGCTCAATCTCCGGGGTCTGTTGTCGAGCAAACGTTCCAACCAGAAGCTGATAGTGAATATCAAGAGTACCTTCAGTTTAAGGCAGCTCAAAAGGCATCTTCATCATCGGCTACTGTTGCTCACACTGGTAATTCTACCATTTGTCTCTCTCATTCCGCGTCTATTGGACCATGGATTTTAGATTCCGGTGCTTCTGATCACTTAGCTGGTAATCCATCTCTCTTTTCAAAATTATCTCATCCTCAAACACCTCACACCATTACTCTTGCTAATGGATCTAAGGCACATGCAACTGGTGTCGGTCACGCTTCGCCTCTTCCATCCTTATCATTAAATTCTGTATTATTTGTACCTGGTTGTCCTTTCAATTTAATTTCAGTCAGCCAACTTACTCGTAGTTTGAATTGCTCTATAACCTTTAATTCTGATTCTGTCTGTATACAGGATCGAAGTACGGGGCAGACGATTGGAACTGGATCTGAGTCACGAGGTCTCTACTATCTTCAGCCATCCACATCCACCATATGTGTCGCTTCAGAGTCTCCAGAACTTCTTCATCGTCGTCTTGGTCATCCAAGTTTGGATAAGTTTAAGCGCATGGTTCCTCAGTTGCAGCTAAAGTCTTTGGATTGTGAGTCGTGTCAACTAGGCAAACATGTTAGAGTGTCTTTTCCAAGTAGTGAAAATAGTCGAGCTGTATCTTCTTTTGATATTATTCATTCTGATGTTTGGGGTCCTAGTCGTGTTCCGACTGTTTTAGGTTATAAGTATTATGTTACCTTCATTGATGATTTTTCAAGGTGCACTTGGTTATTTTTATTAAAAGATCGTTCTGAGTTATTTGGTGCCTTTCAAATATTTTATTCTGAGATAAAAAATCAATTTGGAAAAACAATTCGTGTTTTGCGCAGTGATAATGCAAAAGAATATTTTTCTACACCCTTTAAATCGTTTTTGACTTCTCATGGCATCATACACCAATCTAGTTGTCCTCATACACCGCAACAAAATGGTGTGGCTGAACGTAAGCATCGTCATATTGTTGATACCGCCCGAACACTTATGATAAATGCTAATGCGCCTTTAAAATTTTGGGGTGACGCAGTACTTACAGCATGTTATTTGATTAATCGTATGCCATCATCTGTTTTGGGTAATAAAATTCCTCAGTCCCTTTTGTTTCCACAGGACCCCCTTTATGTGGTTCCACCTCGTGTGTTTGGTTCCACCTGTTTTGTACATGACCTTACTCCTGGACGTGATAAGTTGTCTGCTCGGGCGGTCAAATGTGTCTTTCTTGGGTATTCTCGAGTTCAAAAGGGATATCGGTGTTATTGTCCTAGTACACATCGTTTCTATGTGTCCGCAGATGTCACATTCTTTGAGGATACAATGTTCTTTGTGTCACCAACTAATTCAGAATTAATACCACCTCCGGTATTACCCATTCCTGTTCTTGATGTTCCTCAGGTTTCAGAACAAGAGTCTCCCTCACATGTTGATCGTAAGTATGGTATTACTTATGAGCGTCATCGTCACAACGCTCCAAATGTTGCTCTTCCACCTGAGCCTCAAGACTCAGTTCCTGCACCAATCTCTTCTCCTACTACGGTCCCACCTGACACTTCCGCTGACCAACCGATTACAATTCGCAAAGGTAACCGGTCCACTCGTAATCCATACCCTGTTTATAATTTTGTGAGTTACCACAGGTTATCTTCTTGTCATTCTGCCTTTGTTTCTGCATTATCTTCTATTACCATTCCTAAGAATGTTCAGGAAGCACTATCTCATCCAGGGTGGAGACAGGCAATGATTGATGAGATGACAGCTTTGGAATCCAATAGTACATGGACTCTTGTTCCTCATCCTACTGGAAAATCTACAGTGGGCTGTCGATGGGTCTTTACCGTTAAAGTTGGGCCTGATGGACAAGTGGATCGACTGAAGGCTCGGTTGGTAGCAAAAGGATATACTCAGATTTATGGCTTGGATTATGGTGATACTTTTTCTCCGGTTGCTAAGATGGCATCAGTCCGTCTGTTCTTGTCTATGGCTGCCATCCGTCATTGGCCTTTATACCAACTTGATATTAAGAATGCCTTTCTGCATGGTGATTTAGAAGAGGAGATTTATATGGAGCAACCACCTGGTTTTGTTGCTCAGGGGGAGTCAGGTCTTGTCTGCAGGCTACAGAAGTCATTGTATGGATTAAAACAATCACCTCGAGCATGGTTTGGAAAGTTTAGCAAAGTTATTCAGCAATTTGGTATGGTTCGATCCGAAGCAGACCATTCAGTTTTCTTTAAATGCTCACCTACGAATGAGATGATTTACCTTGTGGTGTATGTAGATGATATTGTTATTACAGGTGATGATGAAGAGGGCATTAAGCAACTAAAGCAACATTTGTTTACACATTTTCAGACCAAAGATCTTGGTCGGTTGCGATACTTTCTTGGAATTGAAGTTGCTCAATCAAAATCAGGTATTGCTATCTCTCAGAGGAAATATGCTCTCGACATTTTAGAGGAAACAGGGATGCTTGATTGCAAGCCTGTGGATACACCTATGGATCCAAATGTGAAGCTTATACCTAATCAGGGGGAGCCCTATCCAAACCCGGGACAATATAGAAGACTAGTTGGAAAGTTAAACTATCTCACTATGACCAGACCAGACCTTGCCTTTCCGGTCAGTGTCATTAGTCAGTTTCTTAATTCACCATGTGATAGTCATTGGAATGCAGTTGTTCGGATCCTAAGATACATCAAAGGATCACCGGGCAAAGGGCTTATTTATACGGACAGAGGCCACACTAATATACTTGGATATTCAGATGCTGATTGGGCAGGAGATGCTGGTGATAGGAAATCCACTTCGGGTTATTGTGTTCTTTTTGGAGGTAACTTGATCTCGTGGAAAAGCAAGAAACAAACAGTTGTTGCAAGGTCAAGCACTGAAGCTGAGTATCGTGCTATGGCTAATGCAACATGTGAACTTGTATGGTTAAGGAATTTGCTTCAAGAGTTGAAGTTTTGTGAGATATGTCCTATGGAACTTGCTTGCGACAATCAATCAGCTTTGCACCTCTCATCAAATCCAATTTTTCATGAGAGGACTAAACACATAGAAGTTGACTGCCATTTCATTAGAGAAAAGATTATCTCAGGAATCATCAAGACTTCATTTATCAGATCTAATGATCAACTTGCAGACATGCTAACTAAGTCCTTACGAGGTCCTAGGATAGCTTACATATGTAACAAGCTGGATGCATCTGACATATATGCTCCAGCTTGAGGGGGAATGTTGATTGTATATATCTTTGTATTTATTATCTGATTCTGTTTGTATACAGGATCGAAGTACGGGGCAAACATTTCTTCCAGGTTATCTAAGCCAGTGAACACATTGCCAATGGGTCCAAATAAGAAAGTGTGACTTAAATTCCTGCAAGAGAAGAAGGGATTATTTCACAGCCATTTTAGAGGAATCACTATATCATACTAAAAAAATGAGAATGTACTAAAATCAAAAGTATTTGACTCACAGATGCCTTAGTTTCTTCGTTGTTGATAATGACTGACGGATATTTTTGCACAAATAGATGCAGCAAGCCATGTTCCTGAATAAAATTGAGTCATCAGAAAAACCAACTGCTCAAGACACAAGCACACATAGAATCGGCTCATTAAGTAATATATATAACAAGCAGAACAATAGCCTTACATATGTGTGGCATTGGGAGGCAGACGGAATGGTATTGGTATCACACCCACTATGTTGTTAGAGCAGACATCACTAAATAAACCAGAATAACTAAGTAAATCACATATATGTTACAGTAAACCAGAAATCGTTGTATTTATATGTATAACTACGTAAATGACACATAGTGGCAAAATTAGTGTATGTAACTTGTACCAAAACACTGAATAAAATCACAATATCTCAGGAGTAAGAAAATAGAAGTTCAGTGCACGAAATTTTCCTTCCATTACTACCTATGTAGAGTGCATACATTGATTCATGCATGAAACTTACAGAAGTAAATCTGATTATGAAAAGTTCCATTCCTTCCACACAATAATCAAACTTACAGATGTTGCAAGTTTTGTAGATTGTGGAGCAAGCCTCCAACTCCTTTCCATCCTTGGAGCACCGGTGAGTAGTTCAAGGTCTTGTGTAGGTCCTTCACTGCTAATTAAAAAGAAATTAATTACAACCTTGTTTTAGGAACTAATTCAAATTGAACGGTGGATTCTAAGAAAATCATGTATAGAAGAAATTAATTCCATGGGAGGAATCTGCCAAAGGATTAGTTCCTAAAACAAGGTTGTAATTAATTCCATGTATGAAAAAGAAATTAATTACAACCTTGTTTTAGGAACATTATAGAAGAAATTAAAATCAGTTCAAAGGAACATACCATGTGAGGAATCTGCCAAAGAAATCAAAATCACGAAGAAGATGAAACGTGCAATGTAACCAGACGCCATATCTGCAAATGACTGAAACCAAAATTCAAAAAAGGAAAAATAAATAAAATTAGGAACCCTAACCTATAACCAGAGTAATCACAACTCTTAATTCAAAATGCAAATATGAAATACTATATATTATTAACTGGAATTCAAGATTATGATTAGAAAAGAAGGGGGAAAAAATGTAAGCGAAGAATATCAAAATCAAATTCAATGAACTTAGTTCTTCCTTGGCGAAGTAGCGATTGAAATGAATTATGATTCTGAGATCGAGTGTATTCTGAGATCAATTACCTTCGTCAAACAAATTCCATATCAAGAACACTACATAGATCAATTTTCTAGCAATCAACGAAAAGAGTGTTACCTGATGATTCTGCGATAAAGGTTGGGAATCGCAAATGCAAATTCAAACTTGTGGTACACGTTTGGAAAGATCTTGGAAGGTTAAAAGCAAACAAGATAGAATGAAGGAGAGAGTGAGAGCGCAAACTTCAAAATTCAATTTGAGCAGTGGAGGGAGGAATAATGCGCTAGTTAGTTACTAACTATATGCTAATGTGTCTTTTAGAATGGTCCAACTAGACTTCTCCACCAATGGTACAATACTTTTAGCCTTTGATTTAATATTTAAAATATCCAAAGGCTGTGATGCAAGAATGTACACTTGCTTTTTTGGTGACTACTATAAACAAAACAAAACAAAACAAAACAAAAACTTTTGTATATAGAATTCACAAGTCACAATTCAACGAAAAGGATTTTTTGGGATTTGGATTCGGTGCAGTTGGACTGCATGCAGTCAGTGCATATGGACCGTCCGATTGAAATCAGATTTTATGACTAATTTTAGTTGTTTATAAAAAGCTTATATTCTAGATCATCCGATCTAAATTTGAAGGTGATTAATGGGCCGACTGCACTGCAGTCATTGTTTCCCGACTGCACACAACCCAAATCCGATTTTTTGACATAGTTTCCTGCTGTAGTAAATTTGAGCCGTTCATTTATGATCAGACGGTACATATTACACACAGTTTTATATCCAAAATAATACATTGGAAAGTTTCTTTCACTAAAGTTTCACGACTTTTGGAAATACTAAGGTTTAAAGATTAAAAAAAAATGAAGTAGAGATGAAGTCATGAGGTGTGTTTGGTTGTGAGAAGAAAGTGAAAAGAGAGAAATTGGTGAGAGAGAGTCTGAGAAGAGAGAAATAGGTGAGAAATATAGTAGATTTGATGCATCGATTGGAATAAGAGAAAATACAAATAAATAGAAGAGAGAGAAAAGTGTGGTTGATTTTTAAAAAGACAAAAATAACCTTGTATTTTATTTTAATATAATTTAGTCATTAATTTATCACCAACACAACAACGTTACTATTCACGTTTTTGGCAATAGATGAATACAAGGAGTCAAGGACAAAATTGGAACACAGTAACTGTTTTTTATTCTCTCGCCTGTTTGTTTCTCCTCATAAGAGAGAAGACTCTAAAATTAGTGGGTCCCATGTATTTTAACTCTCTCCCCTCTTTCTCATCACAACCAAACAAGAGAAAAAGTGATATTCTCTTCAATCTCTCTCTCTCTCTCTTCAAATTCTCTCTCTTCTTTTGATATTCATTCTTTGATATATCATGTATTTGCATAGTTATGCTTTATATTTAGGGTTAATGTAATGGGCTTTGAGACTTATGAGGTGTATTAGATTGACATTTTATAAGATTGTCCTTGCTTTTAAGATTCTTTAAAATATATTTTATAATAATCATGATTTTTCAATTTGGATTTTGATGGAATTATGGCAAATATCTTTTATTATAATGATGATTTTTCAATTTTTATTTTGAAAGATTTTATGAATTTTTAAAATTTGAAAGGATTCATGATTTTTTGTATTTTATAAAAGTCGTGACGAAACATTCATTTAATGTCACATCAAAATCAACTTAGGAGATTGATTGAAATTAGGTGAATTCTTCGGTACACGTATTATGTGGACGTGTACTGGTACACGTATTATGTGGAATTATGGCAAGCATTTAATACAAATTTTATTTCTTTATTAAGTTTTTTTATTTTAAACACTATTTTTTAATATTTGCACATGTATCCTTCACATAATATTAATGATAATCTCAACTGAAGCAAATATGGAAGATTTGTTCCAAAATTAAACTAAAAAAACTGGACTTTTTTTTTTGAACCAAACAAACTTACTGCATTTCATTAAATATCAAAAGTTCAATACATGAAGGAATAATCTCAAATCTACGGAAACCAGTCCACGAATTGGCCGCCCTAGCTAATGTGTGAGCAACCGAATTCACTTGTCTCCTAATAAACTTAACTTCAAAGTTCACACATGATAACATAACAAGGATAATTTCATTAACGATCGAAAGAAACTCTGAATTGCCACGTCGTTTGGTACGAATAGCATCAACCAACACTTGAGAGTCACTTTCAAACTGAACCCTTTCAAGACCTCTACTCTTAGCTTCATTCATTGCTTGCAATAGTGCCCATGCTTCACCCTCCTCTGTTGATAAGGTCAGTTGCTGCCACTGCGTGTAATAAAAAAACTGGACTTAAACATATTTATTAGTTTAACAGAAAGTAATAAAACAAAAAATTATGCTTGACGAAAAATAATGATATTGCGGACTGTGAAGAGGAAAAACAAGGTTTTGAATACTTACTTAAAGGTCCGTGCGGCGTGAATGGATATAAAGTTTCAGAACTCACAGCGGCAACACGACAGTGGTTCTGCGTGAAAACAGCACCCCTTTACAAAGTACCCCTTTAACAAGAGAGAAGACCAATTTCCCAATTAAACCCTAAAAATAGAAGATTAAACAACAGAGAAGAGAAGAAAATCCTAAAAATCAATTTTTCGGAGTGAAAGAAAAACGACGCCGTGGAGAGAGGCGGCGCCGCCGGAATTAGGAAAATGAAGACCAGAGAAGAGAATTGTCTCTGCACGAGAGAGAGAAATAAAGTTTCAGAAGAAAGAGTGGCTTATAAAAAAAAAAAGAAAGAGTTTTGAATTTTTAACAAATTACTGAAACATTATTTCAAGATTTAAAAATTACAATCATTCCTATGGTGTCATTTTGAAATTTTTGTAAATTAAAAGAGTAATTTACAAAACTTATATTTAAATAAAGTTTGAAATGACATGTTAAACTATCATTACACGTGGACAAATTAAAATTATACAACTTAGCGGTGTACCGGTACACGTCCACATAATATGTGTACCGGAGTGTTCACATTTTCAATAATAGTTCTTAATAAGCACTAAATCCCTCCAACCCAGCACCTCTTCAAAAGTTCTAAATGGGTCCCGTCAATAACTCCATCACAATAATTTTTTTTTTTTACTAATCAATAATTTATTATTTAATAATTCATATTTTATACTATTAAATTAATTGGATTATAAAATTACAAAATTAATATGTACTATTTTTTTATAATTCAAAATAATAATTAAAATTCGAAAATTAATTTAAAATAATATTGCCAAATTTAAAAATTACATAATTAAAAAATAATTTAAAATAACATTACATAATTTTAAAAATAACTAATTTTGTTGATCGTCATGCCCAAAACATTGTCAAATATGCTCGATAAGATCATGTTGAAGTTGAAGATGAGTTCGTCTATCTTAAATTTGTGCTATTCTTTGAAGGTATGGTGCGAGATTTGAATGAGAACCATTATGTGTGTCACTTGTTGAAACATCATTGTTGAGATGTTGATCATAAGAATAATTAATTAAATGACCAGCGTACGTGTGTCGTTCATCTTCCATAATCATGTTATGCAATATATGGTGTATGTTGGTATTGTATGAATTAATACTAGCCAAGCATCAACGCCCTTTGGTTTGGTATTAATTTTTTTTTGCAACAAATTTATGTTTGAAGTACTCCTATACTACTATATTAATTAATTATTTAATTATTAATAATATCTAAAAGTAAGCGGGTCCCGTAAAAAAATATATTTTAATGAAAACTAAGATGGGCCCCAGAGAAGAGAGAAAATTCTTATTTAAGAATCGGTTCCTATTAAGAATTCAAAAGTGTACTGCTCTAATGATAGATCTTATTAAGAACTGATTCTTAATAGTATAAGATCCACCATTGGAGATGGTCTAAGTTTCTAGGAAGAGGTAAAGTTGCATTTGTCTGGTGGGTTTACCCGAATGGCACATGATAGATTAACTTATTAAATTATAGCCGAAAGATATAATTAAAATCTATGGTCGACAATTGGTGTAACAATTTTAATACCAAGGATATTAAAGTAATTTTAAATTTTTTCGGTGGTGACCATTGCCCAGCCTAGGCCCGTACCAACGCATGCACTTAGGGATGACAATGGGTGCCCATGAGTGAAGGTTTTGCAATCCACGTCAAAAATAAACACCCAAACACAAAGGTTATTTGGGTGGCAAATCAAAACTCACGCTCACGCCAATTGAGTTCGGGCTTTTCCACCCAAACCAAAAACCCATAGTTAAAACACGCATAATTAATTAATTACCTACCAAAACTCGGCCCGAATTATTTTTGATAAAATGACAAAGTACAAATACAAACAAATGACAAAATAACATAGTTTAACATAATTTGCAAATGACAAAATACAATACAAAATATCAAAGTTCAACATAATATATATACATAGATTTAATTAGATAATTTCACATATATTTGAATGGGTGCATGGATTTCGGGTGTGAGTTTGAGTGTTTCCAAACCCACGCCCATAGTTTCGGGTGTCATCCAAACTCAAACTCAGTTAACTCGAGTTTCGCCCATTGACTTGAGTTTGAGTTCGGGTGGGCCTGTCGAGTTTGAATTTTCCTGTCATCTCTACCTACACTTGGACTAATTTCAACTACATGCATTAATTTTCGTGTTTTTTTTTTCTTTCTCTTTCTCTCCTACCAAACAAGTCCATAAGATTTGCTCTGAATTTGAATTATTTATTATTATTATTAGGCTTAAATATGCAAAAGGTCCCTGTACTTACGGGTCATCTGAGTTTTAGTCCCTGCATTTGGAAAAAAAACAAAACACACGCAATCAAACCGCCGGTTTCGGAAAACCGTCGGTTCAGCGGTTTTTCTGGTTTTTAGTGGTTCATTCCGGTTTAACTACATGTCCGGTCCAACATTTAAACCAGACCGGAGACCCATCCGGTTCACGGTTTGACCGGTCCAACCGGCCGATTTGGTCTGGTTTTTAAAACACTGAGCCCGTACCAACGCATGGACTAATATTTTTTATTTTTTTTGGTCTCGGAAGAAGTGATAATCCACTAAAATTAAACTCACAAATAATTGTGAAATTCCGGGTTCGAACCCGGGTCACGGCGTCCGGCCTAACAATTTTAGCATTTTTGCGGGTCTAATTATATAATTATATGCATTAATTTTTATTGACTCCTACCAAACAAGTCCATAAGATTTGCTCTGAATTTGAAATATTTATTATTTTTTTAAAATTGAAGTTTAAATTAGGTGTGTGTATTATGAGGCAGCCTATAAATAATCTAAAAAAGCGTGCGCTATTCAGATCTTCTTCACCAAAGTTTTCATCATCTCCCCTTCGTCAAACCCTAACCTTGCCGTAATAAAAAAAAAACCCCTAACCTTCCCATCCACCCAAACCCAGCCACCGCGCCGCCGCTCCTCCAGTGACAACCACAGCCACCGTCTCCTCTCTCTCTCTCTCCGAAACTAAAGGGAATAAAAGAGAAAATCAAAATTCTAGGTTAATTGTTCAATTTTTTCCTTTTCTAATTGGTAATTTCTTCTTCTTTTATTCATTATTTATTGTCCAATTTGTTGTTATTGTTGTTGGAACACTGAACAGGAATAAGGACGTTGTTGTTGATGATGTTGTTGTTGTTGATGATTCAAACTAAATAAGGATTTTGTTGTTTTTTTTACGGTAAAAGATTTTAATGATATTTCTAGAATTATATCCTATATTCTCTTAATTTTATTTGGAGGAAAAATGATATGCTCTACCAGTGGCGGAGATGCCACCCGGCATGCCCTGGCACGTGCCCGGGCTGCCCCACCCCAATTTTTTTTTTTTTTTTTTTTTTTTTAAAAAAAAAATTAATAAAAGAAACAAGAGAAAAAGAAGTAACCAGTTTGCGTTTCTCCTTCTCTCCGTTTCATTCATTCCTTTCGCCATCGACCACCGCAGCACCGCTCTCAAATCCGCTCTCAAATCTCTCTATTTCTCATTCTCTCAGTCTCAGGCCGCTCTCCGCCGCCGCTCTCAGCCTCTCTCTCTCGCAGTCGCAGCGCAGACAGGTAAAGTAAGCAACCCTAAAATTGAGAAATTGCATAAAATACTTAGAAATTGGTATTCCAATTATTATTCTATGTCTAACTTGATGATATTAATCATTATCCTTTGATGTTGGGTTGTAGTATGAGAAAAAATATGATTCCTGTTTTAGGTTATTTAGAAAAAATTGGGATTTCAATCAAGGTCTAAACTTGGTGGATTTGTTAAGAATTATCCACAAGTTTTGCATGCTAGTGTTATTGTTGAGCTTGCTCCTGTTATTAAGTTTCTTAGAGGGCTTGATGTGGAGAAGATGATATTGGGTTTGTGTTGCAAAAATCTCCTGAACTTTAGGCTATGCGCTATGCTCCTGTTATTAATTAAGTCAATATATTTGCAAAAATATTCTTAGCTTGAAGGTACTATGAGTACTTCAGTAGCTTATCTTGTTAGTATTGGTGTTAGTCCTAGAGATATTGGTCCAATGGTTACACAGTATCTGTGATAATGTTGTTTCTTTTTCTGCATTTTCTCAGCAGTATCCTAACTAAAATTGTTTTAAAATTGTTATTTTGTGCATTATCAGTTTGGCTAAATTTTGTATCATTTAATTTCAGAGATGAGGAGGTTTTTGGTTCATTCTTCAATTCAATATATTTAGCCATTTTAAAAAAAAAAAATTCATCTCTCTTATTTGATTATGTTTTGCTGGTTTTTTCTTATTTGACGCGCCAAAAAAATATTGCGGTTAAAATTGTGCCCAGGCTCCAATATAATCCTGGCTCCGCCACTGTGCTCTACTATAAAATAGTTTTATGCTGTCGAGCAATCACAACCATATTTTCTGTGTTTGGTGAATTTAGCTTTTGTAACTGCAAAATGACAAGTGGGTAGTTATTATTATTTTTTTGAATAGAAGTGGCTTTTTATTATAATTTTAAAAAAATCATACATAGATATAATACAGGTAAATATGGAATAAAATATAAAATTAAGAGGCTATTTGAAATAGGCCGTTTATTATAATTTTCAAAAAATCATAAATAAACCTATAAGCTTGTAGGCTATTTTGAAATAGCATCTCAAAAAATGCTATAAGCCCGACGCTAACTTCTGGGGCTTATAAAAAAAAAGAGGCTAACTTATGGGGCTTACCAAACACATCTAACTTATTGTTGGTTATTTATTACTTCAAAAAATGCGACTTTTTTAAGCATCTAAAAAGTATTTAGATGATATTGATTAATTAGAATATAACCTTTTATTTATGTTAGTTACACTATAAATAACTATTTTTGAAGTTGTTGATTGTATTTGTAATTTAAATAGATGATGTTCTCTTAAAAAATTGAAATTTTTATTAAGGGTCCATTTTAATACTTCCAAAATGTCAGGACCTTCTCCGGCTATCCCCTCTCATTCAAGAATCAGAACAACTACAATGGATCTCAAAAAATCAGTAAGGTGCCAAGAAGATGTTGCACTCACCATCACAAAGCATTTACTCTTAAAACAAGATTTTCAGCAAAAGAACCTTGTCTTTTCTCCCTTGTCTCTCTTTGTTGTTCTTAGCGTCGTGGCAGCTGGATCAGAAGGCCATTCTCTCGACCAACTTCTTTCCTTCCTTCAATTTGACTCCATTGACAATCTAATTGCATTCTTCTCTCAACTCGTTGCTCTGTTCTCTGACGATCGTATGTGTTTTATCAATGGAATGTGGGCTGATGAATCAATTCCCCTCTCTCATTCTTTTAAACAACTTGTGGCCACTCATTACAACACCACTTTGGCTTCAGTTGATTTTAAGACTAAGGTACGTACTATCACTTTCACTTTCATATTATACATACATCTTAAAGGGAATTCCGCTTATGCGGTGTTTTTGTTTGTTTTGTAGCTACTCTTTTACCCGTCTGTTGTTCTTATTTTGGAGAGACCTGGTTTTAATTCCTCCAACCAAACATTATGGAAATGTTTCTCAAGAAAACTATTCATTTTGATTTTGATTTTGATGTTTTTTGAAGGGTGGTCAAGCATGTCGTGACGTTAATTTGTGGGTTGAGAAAGAGACAAATGGCCTTATCACAAAGCTTCTTCATCCTAGTATGGTAAGCAATTCAACCGAACTTGTCTTTGCAAATGCATTGTGCTTCAACGGTGTATGGGAACACATGTTTATGCCTATATCAGTTCCGGCTGGTTTTCACCTCTTAAATGGCACCAAAGTCATTGCTCCCTTCATGCTTAGCAAGCAGAGGGAGCACTTTATTGGTATTTTTGATGGTTTCAAAGTACTACGTCTTTCTTATAAACAAGGCAGGGATGAAACTCTTCGGTTCTCCATGTACATTTTCCTTCCGAATGCAAAAGATGGACTTTTGGCATTAATTGAAAAGCTAGCTTCAGAATCTGATTTTTTGAAAGACAAGTTCCCTCAGCGGAAAGTGGAAGTACGTCGATTTACTATTCCAAAATTCAAGATTTCTTTTTCATTTGAAGCTTCTAATGTTCTGCACGAGTTGGGAATGATTTCACCTTTCGTTCTCACAAAAGTGGTAGAGGGAATGAACCCTCCTTTGGGCGTGGAAAGCATATATCACAATGCTTTCATTGAGGTAAATGAAAAAGGCACCATAGCTTCAGCAAACACAATTATGCGGGCAGCAAGAGGTAAACGTTGTGCCACCCCTACAGACTTTGTAGCTGACCACCCTTTCCTCTTCTTAATTAGAGAAGATTTCAGCGGAACAATTCTCTTTATTGGTCAGGTTCTCAATCCTCTTGATGGTGCAAATGAACCTACGATTAGCAAATAGCATCTTTCTAGCTTGCATATTGGTGGAACTCAATCTCATTTAGAAAGGTTAGGGACGGAGCTAGCAGAGGCCTACATTTTTTAATTTTCGTTTAATACTAATTTATTATTTTGTCAAAAAATATATTATTCTATTATTATTAGTTTAATTTTTCTTTTGGTCCCTCTATTTTATTAAACTCGTGAGAATGAACTTAATGATAAAATATCACTTAAGACTAAAAATTGATTTTTTTAAATGTAAAAGTCACAATTTTTATGAAAAAAATTTGCATGATTTGATATCAAAATTTCAATAAATGTGAAAATAGAAGGGGTAAAAAGTTTAAAAGTAGTCATAAAATGCAGATACACATCGTTAACATTGAATTTATCTTATATATGTAAAATAAGTTTTTATATTTACTAAATCATACTTTTAATTTCGATTTCCCCTCCTTACTCCTTAGTTAAACTCGAACTAATGTCACTTAATACCTATTAACGGTAATTGATTTATTGAAAATCTACCGAAGATTCCAAAGATCCCTTACTCAATTATATTCGTGTCAATTAAGAACCCTTGTTTCACTTAATCATAAATTGGTCGCTTAATCATAATATAATGCATTTATATACATCTTCGGTGCATTTTTTATATGATCGAAACAAAATGCAGTAAAGAACATAACCAAACCAAAACATTATGGCCTTGTGTTGTAAATTGGTCCATATTAATCTTTCTAAAGACATAATTTTATTATTTTATATACAGCTTCCAAAACAGGATAGCTAATTTTTGATTACAATGACAACTTAATATTCATTTTATGTTCTCGAGAGATCAATATTCAAATTTCAATTGATGGAACTCAAACACTTCCAACAATATCTGCATCCATTATTATTTTTTCTCTCAGGATTATCAGCATTTTCTATTTTCTCATTGTCATGATCATCTTCAATAAACCTCTTCCAAAACCAATGTTGCTTCCATACTCTCTCAGTCATCTCTTCAATTGGTATGTTCTTTGTCTCGGGCACCAAGAAAAACACAAAGATTGACATCATCAAAACCCAACCAGAGAAGAACAAAAAGATGCCAAACTTGAAATGACATAACATGGATAGAAAAGCTTGTGCAATGACAAAGGTGAAGAGCAAATTGACACAAACGGTGACACTTTGTCCGGCCGACCGAGTCTCCAATGGAAATGTCTCACTTGGAATAAGCCATCCAAGAGGACCTATAGACCAAGCAAAAGCAGACACGTAAGTGCAAACCATGATAACTACGAAAATTGCGTAACCTTTTGAAAGATTATCTGAATGATCCGTGACCTTGAACCCCAAAATGATAGCTATTACAACTTGAGACAAGAACATTTGTACACCGGCTTCCAATAACAACACACGACGACCAACTTTGTCCACCGAGTAGATAGATACAATTGTGGAGAGGACATTCACAGCTCCTGTTATCACAGCGGAATAGAGCGAAGCATCGTTCTTGAATCCCAATGTGTTGAATAACACTGGCGCATAAAACATGATCGCATTGATGCCTGTGAATTGTTGGAATATCTATTTTTTAACACAACAAAAATGAATCAACAATTAGACAAACAATTTATTTTTCGATGTGGTAGAAATATTGAAATCATTCATTACTTTTAAAATAGTCATTATTAATAAATATTAGAATATGCTAGTACTTGCAATGCGACCGAAATCACAAGTTGGGGACGGTTTTTGCGTTTGAGAAGGTTTCTAAAAGGGCGCTTAACCTCTTTAGCTATACGACTTGCCTCAACAAGCTCCAAGAACTCTGGTTCAACATTTTCAGTGCCACGAATCTTTTTGAGTACGGCTTTTCCTTCATCCATTCGACCACGTTCTATGAGACTATTAGGAGTGTCCACAACTAAGATGGCACCAAGTGTTAGTAGAAGTGCTGGGATGCCAGCCAACCCTAGAGATAGCCTCCAACCCCATCCACCTTTGATTCTGCATTTGGTCACAGCATCAAAAAATTGTTACTCAACAAGTGTCTGAACTCTCAACTATACATTAAAAACTCATTTATTTCTTCTCAAAATAATTTCTTCACCAAATAATTGTCAATACATTTTTTTAACATTTTAAATAAAACAATTATTAGTTTCAAGGGCCGTAGTCACTGATTAAAAGTTGCATAGGACAAATCCATGTTTCTATGAAGTTAGTGTTTACTTTAAAATCCAAGCTGACTTGTCGTGTTGTTAGCGGAGAAACACACTTCAAATAAACAAGCATGTGTTAGACTTTTAAACCATTTGACCAAAATTTTGTTGTACATACATACTATCATATCCATTAATTCAATTTGCTAACTACTACTGTTGGGATTACCACTCTTCTGATTATGACTTGTGATTTATTATTCATCAATCATCTTAATTGTTTTAATTTCATATTAACAAACAAAACTTACTTGTTGGTTCCATAATTGACAAGGTTAGCAAACAAAATGCCAATAGTGACATTAAGTTGGAAAAGTATATTCAAAGCTCCACGTATTCTTGAAGGAGCGATTTCGGAAAGAAACACCGGCACAGCCTATAATCAAATTAAACAAAAAACATTTAGTCACATATTGAACAAATTTAAAATTAACTAACACTTGTGGAATTCTTCGTTACACATTTTATATTTGTGTCCAACATATTTTAACACCTAGGCCTAGCTACCTGATTAGCAAAGCCAACACCACAACCAAGTAAGATTCTTCCAACAATGAGCATGGCAAGATTTTGAGCAGCAGCATTAAAGATAACTCCAGCAATGAAGAAAAAGCCAGCAATCAACATCGTGAGTCTTCTCCCCAAAACTCGAGTGGTATAGGATGCAAAGAAAGTGGCAGTTAAACCGGCTAGATATAAGGAAGACGTAAATAACTGCAATCCTTGATTGTCATATTTGCAGTAATTACTGTCTAATCCTTTCTCTAACACCGTCTTTCTATATACTGCTGGGAAGAACTTCTTCAAGAATGGTGGCATAGCTGTCACACCACCTGTCACCACAATACACTTTTTTTTACTCTATAGAATCATTGTATTTTAATTTTGAGCCAAAAATGGAAATGAGGTCATCAATTATATGATTAAAAAAGATGTAGTTCATTATATTAATTTTATAAAAATATATGAAATTTTTTATAAAAATATTCTATTTAAAAAAGCAACATAATAATATAATTGTTAGGATAAAATTAATATTTCATTGATATGTTAAAACAATATATACAAAATATTATTGTTTGCTAAGATAATTTACTTTTTAATAATTTTTTTAAATGAGTTGAATTTCGAAACTCATGAGAAGCTGATAGGCCTCTCCACTTAATTAGTGCCTCTCCACTTAATTAGTATACCAAAACAAAATTGATTTTGGTTTAGTGAGGGAGAATGCCATTTGAACTTGATAGAATATGCGGTTGAAATTTCGAAAGTACCGTTACGGGTTTTTTTTTTTTAAAAAAGAAAGCATCATAGAAAGTACCGTTACGGGTTATAGACTACGAATTTTGGGACTTTTTCAAAGTTCGGGGAAAAAAAATAAAATGTCACTGAATTCTCGCCTAAATTGATCCAAAGACATATTATAAATGTTGGATAGAAGATTCTTTAAACAAAAGAGATCGAAAAACAACTTATTCATTTCGATTGTTTTTTTTTTACAGTTTTCGTAGGTCATATACTATGAATTTTGGGACTTTTAAAAAACTCGGGGAAAAAAATAAAATGTCATTGAATTCTCTCACAAATGAATCCAATGGCATAATATATGTGTTGGATAGAAGATTCTTTAAAAAAAGGAATCGAAAAACAACTTATTCATTTCGATATTTTCTTTACAGTTTTCGTGGGTTATAGACTATGAATTTTGATATTTTTTGAAAACTCGGTAAAAAAAATAAAACGTCATTGAATTATCGCCTAAACGCATCCAAAGACACACTATATGTGTTGGATAGAATATTCTTCAAATAAAAAGGACCTAAAAACAACTTATTCATTTCGATAGATTTTTTTTATAGTTTTCGTGGGTTACGAATTTTGGGACATTTTCAAAATTCGGGGAAAAATATAAAATGTCACTGAATTCTCGCCTAAATTGATCCAAAGACATATTATATATGTTTGATAGAAGATTCTTTAAACAACAGAGATCGAAAAACAACTTATTCATTTCGATGGTTTTTTTTTTACAGTTTTCGTAGGTTATATACTATGAATTTTGGGACTTTATCAAAATTCTAGAAAAAAAATAAAATGTCATTGAATTCTCTCACAAATTGATCCAATGGCATAATATATGTGTTGAATAGAAGATTATTTAAAAAATGGGATCGAAAAACAACTTATTCATTTCGATATTTTTTTTACAGTTTTCGTGGGTTATAGACTATGAATTTTGATGTTTTTTGAAAACTCGGTAAAAAAAAACGTCATTGAATTATCGCCTAAACGCATCCAAAGACAAACTATATGTGTTGGATAGAAGGTAAATTGATTTTGATTTGAGAATTAGCTTTCATCATTCATTACCATTTCCTAATTGAATACTTTGATTTTGATTTTGCTATTCTAAGTTGATTTTGATTTTGCTTTTGATTTTGATTTAATTTTGACATGAGAATTAGGTTTCATCATTCATGATAATTTCCTAATTGAATGCTATTCTAATTTGATTTAGATTTTTATTTTGCTTTTGATTCTGATTTTTATTTTCATTTTGATATGCATGAACGAATGAATAGGCTTGTTATGATTATTATGGCGTGGAAACCATTAGGCAAGTATTATGGTTTCAATGTTATGTTTCTCTGTTTTTAGGTGTTTTGAGGGGGAAAATGAATTTAGCTTGTACTGATTCTAGCTTGTACATGATTTGAAAATGAATGGATTCTTTGCTCTAGATAAGCTTGTAGCATATTCTTTGAAAATGAATAAGAATGAATTTTGATTTAGCATTATGTTTTGCCTGAAACCATTAGGCAAGTATTTTGGTTTCACATTATTCTGATATTCTACTTTGATTTTGATTCTGATATGCTAAACCATTTTGATTTTGATTCTGATATGCTACAAGCTTGTATTAATTCTAGAGTTTAGCATTATGTTTTGCCTGAAACCATTAGGCAAGTAGTTTGGTTTCACATGGAAGACTATCAAAACCATAAAACCATACTTATGGTTTAGGTTATAACATAATGCTAAATTCCACAGTTAGGATTATATAGGATTGAACTTGGAATTGTTGTGGTATAGTGATATTGTACCAATCTCACTATGTCTAATTCACATTTCAGTACTACATTTGGGCTATTACTTGTCTTGAAAACTCTGAATCTGTTATGGTAATTAAAATAAACACCCTTTTATGTTTAATTTAATTGATTAAGGTTTAAATATCATGATTTTTGTTTATAGGTGTCTGCACATACATCTGCTGGGAAAACTGTTGTGGCGTTATATGCAATTGCTATGTCGCTTCGAAATGGACAATGTGTTATCTACACTTCACCTATTAAGGCACTTAGTAATCAAAAGTATAGAGAATTTAAAGAAGAGTTTTCTGATGTTGGTTTGATGACTGGTGACGTTACCATTGATCCCAATGCTTCTTGCTTGGTACATTTTTATATATACTTTCTTCCTTTTGTAAATGTTGTTTTTGTAGAAGAAAACACCTTATAGCTTTCATGAAAACAATTTGACTTCTTTTGTTATAAAAATAGCTTATAGATAAAAACTTTTATGATCAATGCTTAATTATGTTTATAATAATACCATGAACGGTTTCTTGCAGAGAAAACAATAAATCATTAGCGGTTTTATTGGAATAAAACAAATAATTTAATCCAAAGTAACAAAATTTATTGGTTTTTTTTGTTGCGTAATTTATTTATTTTAGGTCATGACTACAGAAATTTGGCGTAGTATGCAATACAAAGGGTCTGAGGTCACCAGGGAGGTGGCTTGGATAATTTTTGATGAGGTGCATTATATGCGTGATCGCGAAAGGGGTGTGGTTTGGGAAGAGAGCATTGTTATGTCGCCAAAGAATGCCCGTTTTGTCTTCCTCTCTGCCACTGTCCCCAATGCCAAGGAATTTGCTGATTGGGTGGCAAAGGTTATTTAATCTCAACTTGATTCCATTGAATCTCTATTGATCGACATAATTTTGGTTCTTTTTTGTGAATAAAGGGATGTATTGATGATGGTCTTATGATTTGGGTTGATTTGGGTTGATTTGGGTTATAGACTACGAATTTTGGGACTTTTTCAAAGTTCGGGGAAAAAAAATAAAATGTCACTGAATTCTCGCCTAAATTGATCCAAAGACATATTATAAATGTTGGATAGAAGATTCTTTAAACAAAAGAGATCGAAAAACAACTTATTCATTTCGATTGTTTTTTTTTTACAGTTTTCGTAGGTCATATACTATGAATTTTGGGACTTTTAAAAAACTCGGGGAAAAAAATAAAATGTCATTGAATTCTCTCACAAATGAATCCAATGGCATAATATATGTGTTGGATAGAAGATTCTTTAAAAAAAGGAATCGAAAAACAACTTATTCATTTCGATATTTTCTTTACAGTTTTCGTGGGTTATAGACTATGAATTTTGATATTTTTTGAAAACTCGGTAAAAAAAATAAAACGTCATTGAATTATCGCCTAAACGCATCCAAAGACACACTATATGTGTTGGATAGAATATTCTTCAAATAAAAAGGACCTAAAAACAACTTATTCATTTCGATAGATTTTTTTTATAGTTTTCGTGGGTTACGAATTTTGGGACATTTTCAAAATTCGGGGAAAAATATAAAATGTCACTGAATTCTCGCCTAAATTGATCCAAAGACATATTATATATGTTTGATAGAAGATTCTTTAAACAACAGAGATCGAAAAACAACTTATTCATTTCGATGGTTTTTTTTTTACAGTTTTCGTAGGTTATATACTATGAATTTTGGGACTTTATCAAAATTCTAGAAAAAAAATAAAATGTCATTGAATTCTCTCACAAATTGATCCAATGGCATAATATATGTGTTGAATAGAAGATTATTTAAAAAATGGGATCGAAAAACAACTTATTCATTTCGATATTTTTTTTACAGTTTTCGTGGGTTATAGACTATGAATTTTGATGTTTTTTGAAAACTCGGTAAAAAAAAACGTCATTGAATTATCGCCTAAACGCATCCAAAGACAAACTATATGTGTTGGATAGAAGATTCTTCAAATAAAAAGGACCTAAAAACAACTTATTCATTTCGATAGATTTTTTTTCATAGTTTTCGTGGGTTAGACTACGAATTTTGGAGTTTTTTCAAAACTCGGTAAAAAAAATAAAACGTCATTGAATTATCGTCTAAACGCATCTAAAGGCACACTATATGTGTTGGATAGAAGATTCTTCAAATAAAAAGGACCTAAAAACAACTTATTCATTTCAATAGATTTTTTTTATAGTTTTCGTGGGTTATAGACTATGAATTTTGGGACTTTTTCAAAGTTCGGGGAAAAAAAATAAAATGTCACTGAATTCTCGCCTAAATTGATCCAAAGAAATATTATATATGTTGGATAGAAGATTCTTTAAACAAAAGAGATCGAAAAACAACTCATTCATTTCGATTATTTTTTTTTACAGTTTTCGTAGGTCATATACTATGAATTTTGGGACTTTTCAAAAACTCGGGGAAAAAAAGAAAATGTCATTGAATTCTCTCACAAATGGATCCAATGGCATAATATATGTGTTGGATAGAAGATTCTTTAAAAAAAGGGATCGAAAAACAACTTATTCATTTTGATATTTTTTTTACAGTTTTCGTGGGTTATAGACTATGAATTTTGATGTTTTTTGAAAACTCGGTAAAAAAAAAATGTCAATGAATTATCGCCTAAACGCATCCAAAGACACACTATATGTGTTGGATAGAAGATTCTTCATATAAAAAGGACCTAAAAACAACTTATTCATTTCGATAGATTTTTTTTCATAGTTTTCGTGGGTAAGACTACGAATTTTGGAGTTTTTTCAAAACTCGGTAAAAAAAATAAAACGTCATTGAATTATCGCCTAAACGCATCCAAAGACACACTATATGTGTTGGATAGAAGATTCTTCAAATAAAAAGGACCTAAAAACAACTTATTCATTTCGATAGATTTTTTTTATAGTTTTCGTGAGTTATAGACTACGAATTTTGGGACTTTTTCAAAGTTCGGGGAAAAAAAATAAAATGTCACTGAATTCTCGCCTAAATTGATACAAATACATATTATATATGTTGGATAGAAGATTCTTTAAACAAAAGAGATCAAAAAACAACATATTCATTTCGATTGTTTTTTTTACAATTTTCGTAGGTCATATACTATAAATTTTGGGACTTTTAAAAAACTCGGGGAAAAAAAGAAAATGTCATTGAATTCTCTCACAAATGGATCCAATGGCATAATATATGTGTTGGATAGAAGATTCTTTAAAAAAAGGGATCGAAAAACAACTTATTCATTTCGATATTTTTTTTACAGTTTTCGTGGGTTATAGACTATGAATTTTGATATTTTTTGAAAACTTGGTAAAAAAAATAAAACGTCATTGAATTATCGCCTAAACGCATCCAAAGACACACTATATGTGTTGGATAGAATATTCTTCAAATGAAAAGGACCTAAAAACAACTTATTCATTTCGATAGATTTTTTTTATAGTTTTCGTGGGTTATAGACTACGAATTTTGGGACTTTTTCAAAGTTCGGGGAAAAAAAATAAAATGTCACTGAATTCTCGCCTAAATTGATCCAAAGACATATTATAAATGTTGGATAGAAGATTCTTTAAACAAAAGAGATCGAAAAACAACTTATTCATTTCGATTGTTTTTTTTTTACAGTTTTCGTAGGTCATGTACTATGAATTTTGGGACTTTTAAAAAACTCGGGGAAAAAAATAAAATGTCATTGAATTCTCTCACAAATGGATCCAATGGCATAATATATGTGTTGGATAGAAGATTCTTTAAAAAAAAAGGGATCGAAAAACAACTAATTCATTTCGATATTTTTTTTACAGTTTTCGTGGGTTATAGACTATGAATTTTGATGTTTTTTGAAAACTCGGTAAAAAAAAAAACGTCATTGAATTATTGCCTAAACGCATCCAAAGACACACTATATGTGTTGGATAGAAGATTCTTCATATAAAAAGGACCTAAAAACAACTTATTCATTTCGATAGATTTTTTTTCATAGTTTTCGTGGGTAAGACTACGAATTTTGGAGTTTTTTCAAAACTCGGTAAAAAAAATAAAACGTCATTGAATTATCGCCTAAACGCATCCAAAGACACACTATATGTGTTGGATAGAAGATTCTTCAAATAAAAAGGACCTAAAAACAACTTATTCATTTCGATAGATTTTTTTTATAGTTTTCGTGAGTTATAGACTACGAATTTTGGGACTTTTTCAAAGTTCGGGGAAAAAAAATAAAATGTCACTGAATTCTCGCCTAAATTGATACAAAGACATATTATATATGTTGGATAGAAGATTCTTTAAACAAAAGAGATCAAAAAACAACATATTCATTTCGATTGTTTTTTTTACAATTTTCGTAGGTCATATACTATAAATTTTGGGACTTTTAAAAAACTCGGGGAAAAAAAGAAAATGTCATTGAATTCTCTCACAAATGGATCCAATGGCATAATATATGTGTTGGATAGAAGATTCTTTAAAAAAAGGGATCGAAAAACAACTTATTCATTTCGATATTTTTTTTACAGTTTTCGTGGGTTATAGACTATGAATTTTGATATTTTTTGAAAACTTGGTAAAAAAAATAAAACGTCATTGAATTATCGCCTAAACGCATCTAAAGACACACTATATGTGTTGGATAGAATATTCTTCAAATGAAAAGGACCTAAAAACAACTTATTCATTTCGATAGATTTTTTTTATAGTTTTCGTGGGTTATAGACTACGAATTTTGGGACTTTTTCAAAGTTCGGGGAAAAAAAATAAAATGTCACTGAATTCTCGCCTAAATTGATCCAAAGACATATTATAAATGTTGGATAGAAGATTCTTTAAACAAAAGAGATCGAAAAACAACTTATTCATTTCGATTGTTTTTTTTTACAGTTTTCGTAGGTCATATACTATGAATTTTGGGACTTTTAAAAAACTCGGGGAAAAAAATAAAATGTCATTGAATTCTCTCACAAATGAATCCAATGGCATAATATATGTGTTGGATAGAAGATTCTTTAAAAAAAGGGATCGAAAAACAACTTATTCATTTCGATATTTTCTTTACAGTTTTCGTGGGTTATAGACTATGAATTTTGATGTTTTTTGAAAACTCGGTAAAAAAATAAACGTCATTGAATTATCGCCTAAACGCATCCAAAGACACACTATATGTGTTGGATAGAAGATTCTTCAAATGAAAAGGACCTAAAAACAACTTATTCATTTCGATAGATTTTTTTTCATAGTTTTCGTGGGTAAGACTACGAATTTTGGAGTTTTTTCAAAACTCGGTAAAAAAAATAAAACGTCATTGAATTATCGCCTAAACGCATCCAAAGACACACTATATGTGTTGGATAGAAGATTCTTCAAATAAAAAGGACCTAAAAACAACTTATTCATTTCGATAGATTTTTTTTATAGTTTTCGTGGGTTATAGACTATGAATTTTTGGAGTTTTTCAAAGTTCGGGGAAAAAAAATAAAATGTAACTGAATTTTCGCCTAAATTGATCCAAAGACATATTATATATGTTGGATAGAAAATTCTTTAATCAAAAAAGATCGAAAAACAACTTATTCATTTCGATTGTTTTTTTTTACAGTTTTCGTAGGTCATATACTATGAATTTTGGGACTTTTAAAAAACTCGGGGAAAAAAAGAAAATGTCATTGAATTCTCTCACAAATGGATCCAATGGCATAATATATGTGTTGGATAGAAGATTCTTTAAAAAAAGGGATCAAAAAACAACTAATTCATTTCGATATTTTTTTTACAGTTTTCGTGGGTTATAGACTATGAATTTTGATGTTTTTTGAAAACTCGGTAAAAAAAAAAAAAAAACGTCATTGAATTATTGCCTAAACGCATCCAAAGACACACTATATGTGTTGGATAGAAGATTCTTCAAATAAAAAGGACCTAAAAACAACTTATTCATTTCGATAGATTTTTTTTCATAGTTTTCGTGGGTAAGACTACGAATTTTGGAGTATTTTCAAAACTCGGTAAAAAAAATAAAACGTCATTGAATTATCGCCTAAAAGCATCCAAAGACACACTATATGTGTTGGATAGAAGATTCTTCAAATAAAAAGGAGCTAAAAACAACTTATTCATTTCGATAGATTTTTTTTCATAGTTTTCGTGGGTAAGACTACGAATTTTGGAGTATTTTCAAAACTCGGTAAAAAAAATAAAACCCTAAACCCTAAACCCCAAACCCTAAACCCCAAACCCTAAACCCTAAACCCCAAACCCCAAACCCTAAACCCTAAACCCACCCACAAGAACCACCAAGCAAAACAGACACAACCCTAGGCTTTATCTCCCTCATTGAAGCATTTCATCAAACAACTTATCTTGCTTATGGAGTTGATTGCAAAATTTGAAACCGTGAACATCAATGTTCCATTAAGATCTAATCTAAAATGTATCCATCACAATATTTGTGCTCATGAAAGCCGCAATGATGGAAGCAGAAACCATGGATTCATCATCGATGAAGAGGCCAGGTAGACGTTACAGAACAGGACCTCTCAAACCCCATTCTCGGCGTCGTTTGAATCTCTACAATCGCTTCGCTGAAACTAGCATTTTCCCTTTTACAAAGTGTAATTACTAGGAAATCCTAAGCAATTAATCTAAAATTCAAATCGTAATATTGAACTAGTTTCCAGACCCGTGCCAAGCACGGATAAAAATGCGTTAGTAGATTTATTGACTTTTAAATAATATATTTTCCATTAAACTAAAGTTAAAATGACACTCTATGATAAAAAAAATTAACCGTAAAATTTAGTTAATTAAAAAATTTGTTTAAATAGGTTTAAACTCAATTGGTAGAAAAATAAACACCTCACAATATTGAAATTGGTTTTTTTTTTCTTCAACATGTAAGTTAGCATAAATTAAATTTAAAACAATTATTTTACTTACATTACTAATATTTGGGTTAGATTCTATCAATGACATATTTAATCACAACTTGTATTATTATTTTTACTAAAAATTATATCATAATATATTGACACTATTGATCAAAAACATATTTGATCCATGGTTATGATGTTTGAATATTATAAATTATTAGAAAATGAAATGATATATTAAATTAGCTATATGTACCAAAAAAAATTAGCAAAAGATAAATGTTTTTGAAAAAAAAATAAAAATATTATTTGATCAATATATGTAGTTTTGCTCTAACAATTTAATTAAGATAAAAACTTATGTGTGGTGCCATAGATTTTCTTAAGAAAGATTCATCTAGTCCGTATTTTTTTTTATCAAATTAAAAATGTATCATAGTTGTTGCTTTTATTATTCCCCACTGAAAGAAATATAAAATTGATGAAAAATAATTTCTCTATGAGATATATAGAAGAGGCTTTGAGGTGGATATGAATAAAAAAAATAGAAATCAATTCCCGTATTAATATAGACTTTTGTATTAATATAGACTATAAATAACAAAAAAAATAAAATAAAATCAATTCCCGTATTAATATTTAAGCAGAATTGTAGGATCCATTGAAAAAAAAAAAGTCTCCCTATTAATATATCACTAAAAATATAGATTCCATATAAAAATTATAAAATAAATAGGTCTTCGTATTACTATTTGAGTAAGAATATATATCCAAGTATAAATTATTATAAAAAAAGTCATTCGTATTATTGCATAAGTTGCATAGACCCCCTTATTGATGTATGAGTTGAAATATAAATCATGTATAAATTACAAAAAAAAAAGTAGGCTTTCATATTAATATATGACTTATGAGTATAAATATAAACTGTAGTATAAATTAAAAGAAAAAACAGATCCCGTATTCGTCAAAAATAAAATAAAATAGGTAAGGGAAAATGAAAAATAAAATAAAATAAAATAGGTAACCGGACCCGTGCCAAGCACGGGTAAAATGAGACTGAAAAAATTAACATTTTAATATTAAAATTTTCATAATTCTCAAATAAAAAGAATGAAAAATGAAAAATTATAACATAAAAAAAGTAGGATCCCGTATTCGTCAAAAATAAAATAAAATAGGATCCCGTATTAATATATAAATATAGTTCCCGTGTAAATCACAAAAAAAGCCCCCCCAAATAAATTACAAAAAAATAAATCATGTCTATTAATATATACGTAAAAATATAGACTCGTGTGTAAAATTTTTTTTAAAAAAAGCCCCCCAAACAAAAAAAAAAGTTAAATTAATCTTATAAAATCCATAGTAAAATAAATATGAAATAAAAATACCCTAAAAAAATTATATGAATATTATATTAGTTAATTTTCACATTAATATCCTCCAAATAAAATAAATATAGAACATCGTATAAATTATAAAAAAAAATATGTCTTGTGTTAATATATGAATAAAAATATAGTCTTTATAGTAATATATTTTTTTCGTATTAACCCTCTTGTTCTCGTGGAAGAATTCCCGGATAATTCAGAGTTCAACCGTCAGATAAGTATAGCCCCAAAATAATACATATGCAAAAATATTTGTCCATATAAATTATAAATACAACAATCTCCCATAATTTATAAAATAAAAATAGATTTCCGTCTTAATATATGAATATAAATATATAGTCTTCATATAAATCAACAACAAAAAAAAAGAAGGTCATATATAAATAACAAAAAATAAATGAACACATGCCCCATAAAAAATACAAAAAATAGGTTGATGTATGAATATATGAGTAAAAGTATAAAATCCCGTATAAATATCTTAAAATAAAGCCCCCAAAGCAAACAATAAAAAGTTAAATCAACTTCATAATATCACAAGTAAAATAACTATGAAAAAAAATAGGAAAATGCTAACTTGTCCCCTTGGAATTAATGTAACACAAAAGTTAAGCGAATATTTTGATTTTTGGATTCTTTAACATATACTCTAAGGATCAACAAAAGACCCAAAATTTACTTTACCGTAAAAAAAAACAAATGACCCAAAAAATTAGTCATTAATTGCGGACATAATTTCTTATTATTTAATCGTACACATTAATAGTCTCCAATTATTTAATTGTGCGAGATAATTTTTCTAATTTTGAGTTTTTAAGAGACATAAATTAAAAGTCAAGTCTCTCAAAAAGATGTTGAACTATTACAATTTTTTTGAAGAATCTATTACAATTCGATCATACAATTTGAATTTAAAAAAAATAAAAAGAATATATTATTAATCTATCATCTTCAACCGCAATCATCTTTGTCTTAATTAACCAATAAACATCCCATAACTACTGCAAATATATGAAAGGTTACAAATGGTTACATCCAACAAAAAATATCAAAATAACAAAATTATAACAAAAATGATAAATTTGTGAGCACGCCTATAATAAGTGTCATATTCACTTGTAGCTCTTTTTTTTTTGTCTTGGGCCATTATGAAGGAGTTTGTGTGATTCATCAAACTTGTACATGTACAGAAAGATTCAAGTTCAAATGAATCAGATGAGTAATGCACGATTTATAACTCAATTCAACCTAGGAGGAAATTCAAACATACAAAGTTATACTCTTATTCAATTAAAAAAACTAAAAAAATCAATCATACAAAATCTTGATTTATGGCACATACCTTTCATGGAGCTAGATCATTTATAGGCGGACATGTTGAATCCAGATGCATATCATGAAGGCAAAAAAAATTCAATCAAAGATCAAAATAAGAAGAAAACTAAATGCGAAGATAATAATGAGAAAACCAAATTATTTTAATGCATAAAAAAAATGCATAAGAATGATGCTAGAAACCTAGGACACGACAATATATGTATATATGTTATATGTAAATGGAAAAATGCCAAGAATGGAAAATTAGTAAATACAAATAATTATATTTATTGGGTGTCAATCAAATTATAATGTGCAAGTTGTAATTGTCTTGTGCAATTTGGTGTAGTTAATGATATTTTCTTATATTAAATGTGTGCTGATTTTCCTATTTCTATTTCTATAATAAATATGCTTAAATCAATTTAATGTCAAAACAATTGTACCATTACCAACAAAAAAAGAAAATCCACTAAAAATAATTTTGTTATTAATCTTTGGCATAAAATAAAAAAACGAATTAAAATAAGTATTTTTCGAAATGTTTTTTTTTTATATTGTAGGGAAATGTTTTTTAATTTTTATATTGTAAAGAAAAGGTTTTTAATAGTTTTTTTTTTTATTTTTTATTTAAAATATAGGTATATTTAAAACGAAATAAAAGCCTTACAAAAAAAAAAACGAAATAAAAGTATATGTAATTAACCATTAATCATGTCTAAATAACCGTAAAATATGTGTCTAATGCGGTCAAAATGGAAAAGAGAAATAAAAAGCATTAAATACACATAAAACATTTTAAGGTTAATTGGGATATTCCTTTTTTATGTATGCGTTTTTTATTGGTCTATCTATATACAATGGTCAACTATTTAATTAATTTGATTATGAGACATTTATTGCTAAAATAACACTTGCTCGAAAAAAAAATGATTAATTGCATTGATTGTCAAATTGCTGTGGGGAGAGGAAATTCTATCAAAAGCTCCTAAATAATATAATAATAATAATAATAATACTAGAAGGTGAATTCTTCGGTACACATATTATGTGGACGTGTACCGATACACCGTTGACGTGGTTAACAAGTGGCAAGTATTTAATGCAGATTTTATTTCTTTATTAAAATTTCTATTTTAAACACTATGTTTTAATATTTGCAAATGTATCCTTCACATAAATATAAACCACCAATCATATTTAATGCAGATTTTTTTTTTTGGTACAGATATTTAATGCAGATTTTATTTCTTTATTAAATTTTCTACGTTTTATTTAACACTTCTTTTTAATATTTGCAAATATATTCTTCACAATATTTTAAGAATTGAAAATAAACATATATTATTAGTTTCTTCACAATATTTTAAGAATATATTCTTCACAATATTTTCTACGTTTTTTTTTATAACATTTTAATATTATTAGTTTATAAAATTTAACATTTATTTACTTTTTAACCATTAATACATATGTGTATATCTTTTATTGCGATAATGTTAATTTTTTATTGATTCGTAATATTTTATAGGATTAAATAAGTTTTTTGTCTCTGTAAAATTATTAAATTTAATTTTCTTCTTTATAAAAAAATATCATGTTTTCATCCCTACTAAATTTTTATGCATGCAATATTAGTCATGTTGTTAAGTTGATATGTATTTATGATTATTTTGTAAATATGTATAGAGCATTATAAAATGTTTGTCCAAAAATAAGGAGCTCAAAATTTGATTTTAGGTCAAAATATTCATTAGTTTTATCTTGATATTTTGATTTAGAAAATTCATATTTTATTCATCTCATTTTAAAAAAATATTGATGCTTTGTAAATGAACTTTTTATATTTTTCTATTCTAGACATGCTTGATTGTCGAATTATAAATTCATAAGTTACCGTTAGTCCTGGACCGGGCAATGGGCTTAAAAGCAAAACCAAACTAGCCCAATTAATATGAGAAAGGAAACAGGCCCAAAACAATTAAATTTTAAACGTCCATTCGGCGATACGAGGCTTGGGCGAGGTAGGTAACGATGGATAACGCCCATAAGACGGATTTACCCACGAGAAAGAAATATCTTCATCCTTCCCTAGCGATTAACTTGGGAATGAAGAAAACAACTCCTTGAAACTGCCATGGCTTGGAGACCAAGGTTTTTATTCCTACTTTCACGCTGCATCACCGGAAAAGGCGCTGAAGACCGGATTTGTAGGAACCCTAGCTTGGAGAAGAAGGCTTCAATGGTCTATAAATAGTTTCATATTTCCATCTGTAAAGGGGGATCGAATTCTGACTTATAAACTCCCAGGGTTGTTGGGATTGAACTGAGTGTAATCACACCATTTGATCAATAATACAAACCCCCTTGTTTTTTACCAGAACATTTTGGCGCCCACCGTGGGGCTGCGGTAAAATCATTTGATCCCAGCCTATCACAGCAACTAGACGAAAAATCAAACATCTTCACATGGCTGGAGAACACGAAAACCACGACAACTCTAACGTTAACACCCTGCAAGCCGCCGTCGTAGAGATTCGGCGCTTACAAACTCAGATTGCGGCCATAGAAGCCGAAAGAACTAATGAGAAAGAGAAAGCGAAGTTGGTTTTGGAGGAGGAGGAGGGAGAGGGCGTCATGGACGTACAACCCTTAGCACAGCACCTGTGGGATGCCCAAGTGGTGGAAACAATCAAGGTTCCTCACCTTCCTACCTTCGACGGAAAGACGGATCCAAGGGAGCACCTGATGGCAATTGGGACACAAACTGCCATAATCAATGCTCCGGAACATCTAAAGTGTAAATTACTAGCCGGCACCTTCAAGGATGTCGCCCTGCGTTGGTACATGAACCTTCCAAGAAACTCAATTGAAAGTTATGCTGACTTTCATAAAAAATTTATTCACCAGTTCGCTGGATCGAAACACGTGAAAGTCACATCAACCAGTCTTTTCTCTATCCGCCAAAACCCTGGCGAGTCATTGCGTAATTTCCTCGCCAGATTTAGCGAAGCCACCATCAAAGTCTCAAATCCAAATCAGGAGATGTTTGTGGCAGCCTTCCACAATGGGCTAAGAGCGGGACATTTCAATGAGTCCTTAGCCCAAAAGCCAGCCTCGTCGATGCAAGAGGTAAACAAGAGGGCGGAGTGTTATATTAGGGGCGAAGAAAGTAACGCCGAGAAAAGGCAAAGAGACGTTAAGGAGAAGGAATACGTGGGCTGTGCCACTAGAGCGCCCGAACACCCACGACCGAAATCGGGGGGCCACCAAGGAGACCCATGGCAGAGGCACCATGGGAAGCCCTACCGCCAACCGCCCAGAAGAGAATTCAGGAATCATCCCGCCAATGAAGACTTCACGCCATTAAACGCCTCAAAGGTTTACGTCTTAAATGAGATTCTGGCCACTGGTTTGGCAAACCTTCCCCCAAGGAGAAGCAGTAACATCCCCATGGGGCTGGACGATAACGCCTGGTGCGCATATCACAGGTGTAGAGGTCACTCCACGGAGAAATGCTTCCGCTTAAGAGATTTAATCGAAGAACTAATCAAAAGCGGACACCTTCGCAAATTTATTGACGACGCCGCCCAAGGGCGGGTCGTCGTGCCAAAAGTTCCCCGGCAGGAGCCACGAGACCCTCCTGGGCCAAACAGAGAGCCTCCCAAGGGGAGGATCTCCGTAAATACAATAGCGGGGGGATTCTCAGGCGGGGGCGAATCAAGCTCAGCAAGGAAAAGGTATGTACGCCGAGCCATCTCGGAGATATACCTCGTAAGTCAACCTCAGCCATTTGACGTACCGGATTTGGCATTCACGGCAAAGGATGGTTTGGAGGTAGCACCCCACGACGATGATCCCTTAGTGATACAAGTCCAAATTTTGAACTGTGATGTGAAAAGAGTACTGATAGATTCGGGAAGTTCAGCGGACATTATGTACTGGGAAGCTTTCAAGGCCATGCAATTAGCAGAAGAGCAATTGCAACCATACTCCGGAACCCTGGTTGGGTTCTCTGGCGAACAAGTGGACGTAATGGGTTACGCCTCCCTTCTTACCACGTTTGGAGAAGGTAGCAACGCCAAAACTATCAAAGTGCGATATCTGGTAGTTAAAACTCCTTTTACCTCCTATAACATTATTATAGGAAGACCCGCCTTTAACGCATTAGGGGCGGCCATGTCCACTTTATACCTAGCAATAAAATACCCCCTCGAGAATGGGGGAGTAGGAACAGTAAGGGGCGATCAGATTCTCGCCAAGAAGTGCTACGAGTCTAGCTTAAAGATACGACATCGAACTTCCAGCGCAAGCGGAAAATTCGAAAGAAGACAAGCCGCAACTCCAGGCGGCATAAACATGATAGAGAACGCAGATATGGATCCAAGGGAGGAATTCCAAGATCGAAGGGTAAGCCCTATAGAAGACCTGGAGCAGGTTCAAATTGGCGATTACCCTCACCAGACAACTAGCTTGGGAACAGCGTTGCCCAGCGAGGAGAGGGGACGAATCATCAAAATCCTGAAGGATAACGCTGACCTATTCGCATGGAAACCTTCAGATATGCCAGGGATTGACGAAGGGGTGATAACACATAAACTCTCAATATCACCCAGCACAAAACCAGTTTCCCAAAGAAAAAGGAAGGTGGGAGAAGAAAGACGAGTCGCTATTGCAGAAGAAGTAGAGAAACTAAAGGAAGCAGGATTCATCGAAGAAATAAAATACCCCTCATGGTTGGCAAATGTCGTCATGGTGAAAAAGGCCAACGGGAAGTGGAGAATGTGCGTGGACTTCACAGACTTAAACAAGGCGTGTCCCAAAGATCCATATCCCCTACCTAACATAGACAGGTTAATTGATGGCGCCTCGGGGTGTAAGATGCTGAGTTTTATGGACGCCTACTCCGGATACAATCAAATAAAGATGAACCCCTCCGACGCCCGCCATACAGCCTTTATGTCGAATACCTGCAACTACTTTTACAACGTCATGCCTTTTGGACTGAAGAATGCGGGAGCAACATACCAAAGGTTGATGGACAGGGTTTTCGCTGAGCAAATAGGGAAGAATTTAGAGGTATACATCGACGACATGGTAGTAAAAACTTCCGAGGGAAGTCGCCATGATGATGATCTGTTGGACATCATGGGATCAGTAAGAAAGTACAACATGAGACTAAACCCAGCAAAGTGTTCCTTTGGGGTACAAGCCGGAAAATTCTTAGGGTTTATGCTCACCAGCAGAGGAATAGAGGCTAACCCCGAAAAATGCCAAGCCATCATAGACATGAGGAGCCCTACATCCGTGAAAGAAGTACAGACCTTGACAGGCAGAATAGCCGCACTATCCAGATTCCTATCATGTGCGGGCGAAAAGGGTTTCCACTTCTTCGCATCTCTTAGGAAAAATGAGAGATTTTCTTGGACGCCAGAATGCGAAGAAGCCTTCAAACAACTAAAAGAGTTCCTGGCATCACCGCCCATCTTGACACGCCCATTACCAGGTAACACCCTTTACCTATATCTCGCAGTCTCGGATAGAGCTTTGAGTTCAGCTCTAGTTCAAGAAATAGAGAGCGAAGAAAAACCCATATATTTTGTAAGTAGAACCTTAAGGGGAGCAGAAACAAGGTATCAAAGAATAGAGAGGTTATCTCTCGCGGTAGTTGTCACAGCAAGAAAGTTAAGGCAGTATTTTCAAAGCCACCAGGTAGTTGTTAAAACAGATTACCCTATCAAGAACGTCCTCCGAAAGCCAGACTTGGCAGGAAGGATGGTGGCGTGGTCCGTGGAATTATCGGAATTTGACATCACCTTCTCACCTAGAGGGGCCATTAAGTCACAAAGACTAGCTGATTTTGTATTGGAGATGTCTACTCCGCCAACAACAGAGAAAACGGCGTTTTGGACACTCTCAGTTGACGGGGCCTCCAATGTGCGAGGAAGTGGAGCCGGAATAGTACTGGAAGGACCGGATGGCGTGATGATAGAACAATCACTACGTTTCGCCTTCAAAGCTAGCAACAACCAAGCGGAATACGAGGCTTTGATAGCAGGAATGAAGTTGGCAAGCGATATGGAGGTAAAAGAGCTAAAGGCCATGAGTGATTCCTAGCTGGTAACCAACCAAGTATCTGGGAAGTTTCAAACGAAAGAGCCGCAGTTAATCAAATACGTGGAGAAGGTGCAGAACCTAGCTAAGCATTTCGATTCGTTCGAATTAGTTTACGTTCCCCGCGAACAAAACATGAGAGCAGATCTATTGTCAAAATTGGCGAGCACCAAAAAACCAGGAAGCCATAGAACCGTTATCCAAGAAACCATAAAAACTCCCAGCATCAACGGGGAAGAGGTAATGATGGTAATAGAAGAAGAAGACTGGAGATCGCCCATTATCCGGTACCTCCAAAAGGACGAGCTCCCGAAAGAAAGGGAAAAGGCTTTTAAATTAAGGAAAATGGCGGCATGGTATTCAATGGTAGGGGATAAGCTATATAAAAGAGGATTCGCGTCCCCCCTCCTTTTATGCGTCAGTACTGAAGAAGCCAAGCGCATCATGAATGAAGTACACGAAGGATCATGTGGTAGTCATATCGGTTCAAGAGCATTAGCAGGAAAGATTTTGAGAGCAGGATTTTATTGGCCAGATATACATGATGATACCGCCATGTATGTAAGAAACTGTGACAAATGCCAAAGACACGCCAACCTGCATCACGTTCCGGGGGAGCCACTGAAGTCAGTATTATCCCCTTGGCCCTTTTTCATGTGGGGTGTAGATATCGTTGGTCCATTTCCGGTTGGCTATAAACAAGCGCGATGGATCATCGTCGTCGTAGACTACTTTACAAAATGGATTGAAGCAGAGCCGGTATCCAGCATCTCGGCGGAACAGGTAAAAATCTTTTATTGGAAGAAAATCATCTGCAGATTTGGATTGCCCAAATACATCGTATCCGACAACGGTACACAGTTCGCCAGCGAAAAGGTCGTTGAATTCTGTCGAAGCAAAGGAATCAAAAACACCTTTATATCAGTAGAGCATCCACAAGCTAACGGACAAGCAGAGTCAGCAAATAAGGTGATACTAAGAGCTTTAAAAAGAAGGCTAGATAGTAAAGGCGAAGCTTGGGTAGCCCACATCTCACCCATCCTCTGGTCGTATCACACCACTCCCCAATCCTCGACAGGAGAAGCGCCATTTACAATGGTCTATGGTTCGGACGCGATGATCCCGGTGGAAATAAATCCTCCTAGTTGGCGCAGAGAAACCACGACGCAGGAAGAGAACGACAGAGCTCTGGAAGAGAACCTAGACATGATCGAGGAAAGAAGAGAAAGAGCGCATTTCAGGGAATTCGCCATAAAGCAAAGAGCCGCTAGGCGTTATAATACGAGAGTCAAACAAAGGAGTTTTCAAGAGGGCGACCTGGTGCTGAAAAGACCTATGGGAAAGGATAAAGGAGGAAAGTTCGCAGCAAACTGGGAAGGCCCCTTTCGGGTGCAAGAAGCTTTCGAAGGAGGAGCATATTGATAACACTGAAAAATATAGTATTTATTTTATAATATTAGTTAAGTATTTTATTATTTTCTTTGCACTTTAGTAGTATTATTATTATTTTTATTGTGTATTACAGGTATTTTAAGGAACTTATCTCAAAATAAAAAGCCACAAAATAAATGCAAAGTGTTCAAAAACACATTGGATCAATGGAAGTGCAAGCCCAAAAGAAAATTGGACGAACAGTGCCGGCCACACACAACCAAAATGTGGCGCCGGCCACACATAATAAAAGCATGGCGCCAGCCACACTTCATAAAAATATGGCGCCAGCCATGCATTACAAGGCACCTGCCACTACTACATTTAAGCAACTGCCACATGCTATTTTGCCACAGTCATAAGCCTTCGTCCTCAAGTTTCGGAGCACGTGTGTTCTTAAGTTGCTTTTCTTTTGGTGCAAGTTCCTAACCTTCCGGTGCAAGCTCCTATTTTTGCGGTCCAAGTTTAAGTCTAGATATTTTCTGTTCGTGCCTATAAATACATACCATCACTCAATGTATTTTTCTTGGGCCGGAACACACGCAATTTTAGAGCTAAGAGCAAAACAGTTTAATATTTTCTGAGCATTTAAAGTGTAGCTTGTGATTTCAATTCCAGTTCCGGTTCCAACTCTGTAAGTTACATTCAGTTTTTAATTTAAGTTAATTTCAATTCCAATTTAATTCCGTACTGTTATTTAAATTTCCAGTTCCTATTATTCACTGCCATTTGATTTACTCTTTCCAGTTTTATTTTTTATTCAACGTACTGTTATGATCTTCCATAAATTGGATAAGATCATAACAGTACGTTGAATAAAAAATAAAACTGGAAAGAGTAAATCAAATGGCAGTGAATAATAGGAACTGGAAATTTAAATAACAGTACGGAATTAAATTGGAATTGAAATTAACTTAAATTAAAAACTGAATGTAACTTACAGAGTTGGAACCGGAACTGGAATTGAAATCACAAGCTACACTTTAAATGCTCAGAAAATATTAAACTGTTTTGCTCTTAGCTCTAAAATTGCGTGTGTTCCGGCCCAAGAAAAATACATTGAGTGATGGTATGTATTTATAGGCACGAACAGAAAATATCTAGACTTAAACTTGGACCGCAAAAATAGGAGCTTGCACCGGAAGGTTAGGAACTTGCACCAAAAGAAAAGCAACTTAAGAACACACGTGCTCCGAAACTTGAGGACGAAGGCTTATGACTGTGGCAAAATAGCATGTGGCAGTTGCTTAAATGTAGTAGTGGCAGGTGCCTTGTAATGCATGGCTGGCGCCATATTTTTATGAAGTGTGGCTGGCGCCATGCTTTTATTATGTGTGGCCGGCGCCACATTTTGGTTGTGTGTGGCCGGCACTGTTCGTCCAATTTTCTTTTGGGCTTGCACTTCCATTGATCCAATGTGTTTTTGAACACTTTGCATTTATTTTGTGGCTTTTTATTTTGAGATAAGTTCCTTAAAATACCTGTAATACACAATAAAAATAATAATAATACTACTAAAGTGCAAAGAAAATAATAAAATACTTAACTAATATTATAAAATAAATACTATATTTTTCAGTGTTATCACATATCGCCTAGAGACCATGGAAGGAAAAATCCTCCCAAGGACATGGAACGTAGCAAACCTAAAGTTCTACTATAGCTAATCACGGAGCATCACTTTATCGGTGGAAGAATAAGTAAAACCATTCTCTTCTTTTAGCAGTATTTTTAAATGATGTGTAAGAACCGTTTTCATAAATGAATAAAAAAAAAAAAAAAAACAATGAGACACTCTTTTCCCCTGTTTCAACGGGGGTTTTTATCGAGGCTCATTGAATTTCAAAATTCTAATAGTTTATATCTTCCTGCATATCCCAAAATATTTGCGTCAATAAAGGTCAACCTGATTAAGTTCCGGGCTCTGAACCAACAAAAATGGTTATCTCAAACTTGAGCTCTGAATCTTTACTTAAAGATCAACTCAGATGTGAGCGCTGAACCAAAAACAAGGGTTACAGTGCCTTGGCGTCACCTACGAGTTGGGTACGTCAAAAAAAAAAAAAATATTATTAAACAAGGGTTACAGTGCCTTGGCGTCACCTACGAGTTGGGTACGTCAGAAAAAAAAAAATTATTAAACAAGGGTTACAGTGCCTTGGCGTCACCTACGAGTCGGGTACGTCAGAAAAAAAAAAAAAATTATTAAACAAGGGTTACAGTGCCTTGGCGTCACCTACGAGTTGGGTACGTCAGAAAAAAAATATTATTAAACAAGGGTTACAGTGCCTTGGCGTCACCTACGAGTCGGGTACGTCAGAAAAAAAAAATATTATTAAACAAGGGTTACAGTGCCTTGGCGTCACCTACGAGTTGGGTACGTCAGAAAAAAAATATTATTAAACAAGGGTTACAGTGCCTTGGCGTCACCTACGAGTCGGGTACGTCAGAAAAAAAAAATATTATTAAACAAGGGTTACAGTGCCTTGGCGTCACATACGAGTTGGGTACGTCAGAAAAAAAAATATTATTAAACAAGGGTTACAGTGCCTTGGCGTCACCTACGAGTCGGGTACGTCAGAAAAAAAAAAAAAAATTATTAAACAAGGGTTACAGTGCCTTGGCGTCACCTACGAGTCGGGTACGTCAGAAAAAAAAAATATTATTAAACAAGGGTTACAGTGCCTTGGCGTTACCTGTAAGTCTTACGAGTTGGGTACGCCAGAAAAAGATACAGCAAAGAAAGGCGAGATTATCAATACCGCCAGAAGAAGCTTATACACAACCAAAGCAAGGCGATTCATTATAACGCCAAAAGACAACAGGTATAAAGTTATTTTTATTGATTTACAATTATTATAGAAAGTAGAAGATGTCACAGGTGCAAGGACGAAGTTTCCTAGACAAAGACGACAGAAGGCGTTACCTCACAACGTAATGCAAAAATAATTCGTAAAGTTATGAAAAGAAGAAATCAGGCAAATAAAGAACCTTATAAAGGACCCAGCCAAGGGGCAAAATTGTTCAAAGCCACAAAAGGGCATACAAAATAATTACAAAAAGCCACAGAAGGGCAGAAACAAGATCATTACAAAGAGATCATTCATTGAGGAGGAACATAGGGAACGAGCTTGCCGTCAACAATTTGATTCATTGCATCAGCTTCGCCAAGGCGCTTAGCATCGAGATCCGGGAAAAGAAGCTTGACCTGTTCTATAGCAAAAGAAAAGCCCTCGTCATATTGGTTGGCGGCATAGAGCTGAAGCTCTGTGACATCACTCTCCAATCTAACTTTCTCATCAGCTAAGGTCCCAATAGACTGTACCGCTTCATCCTTCTCCTTGGATAGTTTAGAGAGTTTCTCAGCCTGGGCAGCAGCATTCTCCTTGAGCTTAGCCTCCGAAGCGGCATAGCTTTCTTTAACTTTAGACAGCTTTTCTTCATACTCTTTCTTCAGTCTCTCTGTCTCGCCCTCCCTTTCTTCCTTCAACTTTTTAATGTCATCCTCCAGCTTCGCCTTGATTCCAGAATACCTCTTCTCAATATCAGCGAGGTTATCATCAACCATCTTCACCTTCTGCCTCGCCTCCATAACCTCTTGCTCCTGGCGGTTTGTCAACAGATAATTGAGAAGAGTACCCTTGACTTCATACTCTAAGGCTTTCTTCCTCAGGTCTTCCGTCGAAGTGTTGGTGAAGCGAGTCATGTCACCCACCATGGTTACTCCTCTCTCAATGAACTCCAGAGGATCGAAGGAGCTCCAGGAAAGGGGCGCAGCGGTTTCAGCATCTTGAGAAGGAGGCTGAGAAGAACTGGAAGCCGCACCTTTGCCCTTGTCGGCACCCCCAGCATTTTGAATAGTTTTCTCTATCTTTTGTTTTTTGGGAGGAGGAGGAGCAGCACCCCCGTTTCCCTCCGCTTCAGCAGCTGTCTTTCCAGGGATCTCAACACGGATCCGCCCTTCATGCTTCTTCTTGCTCCGCCCTTCCTTCGTAGCAGCTTCCTCCACTTGCAGCTTTTTCAGGGGATCAGTCACCTCGACAACAGGATTGGCTCTTTGCTGGCGAGCTTTAGCCAAGAATGCCAGTCTCTCCTCATTAGAAATAGTCCTCATTCTCTCTGCAAAAATAAAAAGAGGCAAAGAAATACAAGTTAGTAACGAGGCGAGATCAGCATTAAACAAATAAAAGATACAAATTTATCACTTACGCAAATATTCTTCCAAGGCGCCACTATTACCCTCACATCTAAGAACGTCAGAGGTATCCATAAGGGCATAGGAATCAAGGAAGTTGACGGTCTCTTGCTCAAAGTCGCTCAGAGCCTCAAAGACGGCTCCCTTGATAAGCCTAGGGTTTTTGGTCCAATAGAAAGGAAATAAAGGATCCTCAACCTCATCATACATCAGGTCAGGAAATTTCTCATCATGGCGAACCCGAAGGAAAGAATCTTTGAAGTTTTTGAAATTGGAGGCATATAAGCTTAGGAGACGACGGTTGGGTTGACTACTAAGGGAAACTAGAGATTGAGGTTTTAGGTTCTTTATTTGGTAAAAAGAGAAGAAAACACCAACAGAAGGGTCTAGGTTAAAACCGGAACACATTACCTCGAAAGCTTTTATAAAGGCCCAACTATTAGGATGAAGTTGGGTGGGGGCGACATTAAGAACCCTCAACATCTCAGCCTCGAAAGAGGTGAAAGGCAACCAAATATTGAGGGGCTGGATCACGCCAGTATAAAGATAGAAATAATCTGGCGGGGTAACATTCTGGAGAAACACGAACTCGCCCTCCCTGACGGGCTCGGTTATAATCAAATCTTCACGAAGAAGGGAATCAGAGAGTTTGACAGCTTTCCTAAAGCTCCTCACCATCTCCACACTAGTATACTTTGAAGAAACTTCCATGGTGACTGGAGCGTAGTCGGCAACCACCAGGTCTCGGCAGGGGTTCTTCCGCTTTCCTGTGAAAGAGGAAGGGGAGATTATGACGCAATCACTGTCATTACTACTATCACTACTATCACTATCACTACTACTACTCCCAACATCAAAACCCCATAATTCCGAATAAAACCCCCGGCTATTAAGAACGCCGTTAGCCCTAGTATAGTGGGCTTGAACTTGTTGCGCCCACTCGAGATAACTAGGAGAAGAAATAGGAACTCTCCCACCATCATCCTCATCTAACTCCCTCAAAATAACCATTTGTTCTAAACCTAATTAAAAAATTAGGGTTCCTACTCAAGACAGACCAAATCGGCAAAAAGGAGTAAGGTATGAAAGAAAGAATACCTCAAAGGAATTGACAAAGCTTGGAGAAATAAACTGGAAGCGTTCTAATCGTTGAACAAAGGCTTGCTGGATCGAAGAAGGATATGCGAAAGAGAATGCTGATTCGCGAGAAGAAATAAGTAAAGGGAAAGAAGAAACGGAGATACTACTTATAAAGAAGGAAATCTTTTCGTTTTGGTTGAAGTCCAGAGGTCGAAGTAAGAAGTACCAAGTGCGCCGTCGGATTAAATACGCGTCAAAAAGCGTGTATCCCGAGAATAAGTTTTGGAAGATTTATCGTCAAATAGTTATCACCCTAAAAGGCGAACATGAAGTCGCCTCGAAACACAATGCGCCTCTGGAATGACCACGCCAAAAGTACAAACCTCGCCTTTTTTGAGCATAATATAAATTAACAGGAAAAACGCTCAAAAAGAGAAAAAATTCAAGATTAAGGAGAAAGCAAAACACAAGAACAATAAATTCAGCCCTAGACCAAAAATCTTTATTAATTTCGAAAAATAAAGGTACAACGACAGAAAGCAAAATTACAAAGAAAAACTAATCTTAAAAGTCCTATCACTCGGACTCGGAATCTTTTGGCGCAGGCTCAGGGAAAGTCATCTTGGATTCCACGGTGACCCGAGACCCCTCTTCTTCACTAGACGAAGAAGCACGAAGCTCAGGAGGAACGTAGGTCTCCAGAAACGAAACGTAATCCTCATCGCCACTACCAGAATCGGAGGTATCCGAGGAAAGGACGATAACCTCCACCTTTTTGACATCCTTAGACCTTCGGGAGCGAGTGAAGTTGGAAGTAGACACCTCTACCCTTTTCTTCCTTCGCTGAGGCGGGGTGCTTCTGGCAACAGGTTTTTTCGCATTGTTATTTTCCATAATAAAGATTCAAAACAAGTTGATGAAATAGGAGAATAACAGTTGATATTTATAGCCAATCTTGCCCAACCCTAACATCGTTATTAACGGTCGTAATTAATGCTGGGACGGTCGCAACTACTTTGGTTTGACTATCTTGAGAACCGTTATTTTTTATCTTTCCAAGGAGTCAATGTTTGACCCATTTAAGTTAATGGAGATTTTAGAGGAGGGCGATACTAGCAGAAATAGAAAGCAGCGTGTAACGGAAAAGGAAAGATTGAAATTCAAATTGCTTAAAGGGAAATACAACGAAAGCAAAAAGTATGAAGAACAAACAAGGAATGTCTTAAATGCAAATTACAAACACGCAAGAAAAAAAAGCATAAAGGGAAAAGTTGGCGAGCAGGAACTTCATGGCATGGTGGAACCTCCCAATTCACTGGCATCGGCGACGGCGATACGATGCATCTCCTCCAACGCTCGTTTCACCCTTTTCGCCTTCACCATGTTTTCTTCAATAGGCTTCAAATCCTCTCTCAGTTCGTTCTGCTTGTCCAATAGGTCCACCAGGGAGTGACGCCTAGAAATCAGCTTAGTGACATCGTCCCTGATTTCGCCTTGAAGAGCCCTTTTCCTCTTCACCAGCGGCTTCATCTCTTTATTCAGCATCGCCAGACGATCATCCACTCTGCGCTCCTCATTGAAGCATATCCCCAAGATCTCCTCTTGCACACCCATAGTCTCCTTCGTAATCTCTATCTGGCTGTCAACAGCTTCAGTGACTTCGGCGTGGCACTCCTTCACATTTTCCACAGCGATCACAAAGGATGCACTATCCTTCAGTTCCTTCTCCAGACGAAGCACACTATCGAGAAAGCGTTTCTCTTCTTTGGTCAACCTCCAGCAGTAGTCGTTAAGCTCCTTGACGAATTCAGAAAATTCGCCAAAATCCTCCATCAAGTCTTCAGTATTTATGGTCAGCATGCGACGGAGCCGCTTGATAACCGGAGAGGCGGGAGACTGACCGCATTCAAAAGGAGGATTTTTGGGAGACATAATGTGGAAAAGAAGTCTAAAAGGTTAGCGAACAACAAAGGATGAGTTGATCAGGGCGCTCAACGCTTCATTTATAGATAAAGAAATCTCATCGTGGCAGTAGTTAGTGGGGAGACGGTTGAGGAAAATTATACATGAACAGAGGAACGTGCGCCAGGGAGTGGGAGAGGATGTAACTTCGCGCCATAATATTGAGAGGGAAAATTCGAATCACATTCAAGTACTTCACCCCTTTGGACTTCGTACTTGGGGGGCTGTGGACCGGGCAATGGGCTTAAAAGCAAAACCAAACTAGCCCAATTAATATGAGAAAGGAAACAGGCCCAAAACAATTAAATTTTAAACGTCCATTCGGCGATACGAGGCTTGGGCGAGGTAGGTAACGATGGATAACGCCCATAAGACGGATTTACCCACGAGAAAGAAATATCTTCATCCTTCCCTAGCGATTAACTTGGGAATGAAGAAAACAACTCCTTGAAACTGCCATGGCTTGGAGACCAAGGTTTTTATTCCTACTTTCACGCTGCATCACCGGAAAAGGCGCTGAAGACCGGATTTGTAGGAACCCTAGCTTGGAGAAGAAGGCTTCAATGGTCTATAAATAGTTTCATATTTCCATCTGTAAAGGGGGATCGAATTCTGACTTATAAACTCCCAGGGTTGTTGGGATTGAACTGAGTGTAATCACACCATTTGATCAATAATACAAACCCCCTTGTTTTTTACCAGAACAAGTCCAATTAGACGATATTGAACGAATTGTGAAAAATTGAATTTCTTAATACAAGTAAGTATAATTAGATAGGTTTACATATGAACGTATGTGTTTCAAGTTGAAGGAATTTGATCTATAAATTTTGATTTCTTTAGTCACGATCAACATTATTAGTTGAGACTTGATAGTCATTTCATATTAACTAGATTTCTTAAGTCATAATTAATCTAACTAGTTGAGGTTTAACTGTTTGACTGTCAAAATTTGAATTCTTAAATGTTTCTCATTCCAATTTGGTCAAGTTGAACAGTCAGAATGATAATATTTGATCTTCTTGGTCTCTTTCAATCTAGTTGGTTGTGACTTAACAATTATTTCATAATAACTAGGTTTCTTGAGCAATATTAGCCCAACAATATGAGGTTGAACCATTAGATTGTTGAAATTCAACTTCTTAAGTATTAATTATTCCATTTAGGTCAAATTGAATAGATTAACTGAGATGAATTGATTCTCATAGTCACAATTGAGAAAATTAGTTGAGACTTAACACTCATTGAATTTGAACTAGGTTTCTTGAGTCATAATTAATCTAACTAGCGTCGACAATTAAATCATAAGTGTTTCCATTTAATTTGGTCAATTTATTTCCTTGGTTCTTATCTATAGAAATGGTAGAGACTTAATAATCCGTTCCTGGTAACTAGGTTTTTTGAGTAACAATTAGTCAAATTAGTTGATATCGAGCCGTTATATTGCCAAAAAATTGAATCCAATGTGTGTCATTCCAATTAGGTAGTATTGAATTGTTTGAGAGAAAATTTAACTTCTGGTAGAATTTTTTTTTTTTGAGAAATCACGATCAGTAGAATTAGTAGAATTAGTTACGACTTAATAGTCATTTCATAGGAACTAAGTTTCTTAATTGACTGTTAGTTCGGTTACCATTAGAGTATCGAAAATAAGTTAATTGTTAGAGAGAAATATTTTTTATAAGCTAAAAAATAAAAGCTAAATAAAATTTGGTCCGTGAAGGATTCTTAAATAACCGTTAGATTGGTTAGTTGGGATTTAATCATTATTTATTTGTATAATTTTTTTATAAGTTTAAAAATAAGTTAATCCAAACATGCCAATAAAAGATTGTAATTTCGTAAAAATTTATTCAAAAAATAAAAAGTAAAATAAAAATTAACCCAAGAGAGATTTGAACCCATCACAATTGAATAATAAAACATACATCGTACCGTATTACGTACCCACAAGGCAAATGAGCATTTTATTAAATAAGTTTGTTAGTTATTTTTTTTTATATTAATCTTTTGTTTTATATTGTTAAAATAAAATAAAAAATAGAAATAGAAAGAGCGTGTAAACCTAAAGCAACATCCCTAACTTTGATTGGCCGCCGCGCATGATGAACAAACAACAAGATCTTTTAATTTTGATTTTCTTTCAGAAATACTACTATTCTAATGCAAAATTAACAAATCCTTGAACCTCAATTTTCTTCAAAAATACTATCTTTCTAACAAAAATTAACAACATCTTTCAATTTTGATTTTCTTCAAATATAAACCTTCTATATATAATCATGGTATCAATCGTACGAATCTACACACAATGAGTCATCTTATTTTACTTTAATTAACTTTTTTAATCAAAACAACCGCATAGGTTTTTTGTTTTGCCCCAACCCCCAACATTGTACTAGATTGTTTGTGGCTGCTGCCAAGCTTTGCAATGTTCACGACCGACAACTTCATAAAAAAGTTATTGGTAACCATCACAGTTCCTATTGGCCTCCATACACGAGCAGTATTCAATTTTCTTTGAAACTAATTGAGTAATTTGTTAAAACTAGTACATTAATTGCTGGTACAATTATAAAGAAGGAGAATATTGTGATACTAAAACTAAAGGAGATGATGGATATGAGAAAAGGGGGCAAAAACAAAATCCATGGTTGTTCCCTTGCTCCCTTCTATTTTATGTGCCATCTTTATTCATATAATAATAATAATATAATAAAACGTTTAAGGCTAGCTAAGTGAATAAAGGGCGGAGAGACCGAGAAAATTAACCAGAGGTTGGGGCAAAGACAAGATCCATGATTGTTCCCTACTATTAAGCATTTTTCATGCTTTTATCAGTACAGAGACTACCTTTCATGCACAGTGTAAAATCCTATAGTTAACTAAATAGCCAATTCTTTTCATCACAACACAAACAATAAACAGCAACATGAATAAGAGAGAAGACCAATTTCCCAACCTTTGAAAAAACCTAAAAATAGAAGATTAAAATACAGAGAGAAAAGAAAAACCCTAAAAAGTATTATTTCGGCGGTGGAAGAAGAACGGCGCCGTGGAGAGAGGAAGAGGGGAATGAAGAACATATCAAGGACAGGGAAGAGAGGAAATGTTTCAAAATTACTTGAAACATGTTATAAGAGTTTTAAATTACAAAAATTCTTATGGTGTCCTTTTGAAATTTCTGGAAATTAAAATAGTAATTTAGAAAACTCATATTTAAATAAGTCTTGAAATGATATGTTAAATTATCATTACACGTGGACCAATTAAAATTATACACCTCAGCAATGTATCGGTACATGTACACATAATATGTGTACCGGAGTGTTCACCATAATAGAATAGATGAGCCATGAACACATTCAAAATGCAATCTTTTATTTACGTTTCTGTTTTGTTGCCATATATGAATTTTGTTTTTGATATACAATTCAATTTATTATTTTGTAGAATTGACTTGAAAATATGCTGAATTAAATAGGTTAGATATACAATAATTCCACAATCTGTAATAATAACGTTTCAGTACAAATTTCAGCTTGATAATTTCACATTATTAATTATTAAAAACCATTCAATCACATATTCATCTACTACATCAATTGCGTGAAAAAATCATTGTTTTTGCCTCTTCTTCTGTTTCATGGTTTAACTATGTTGTTTGTTTTGTCTTCCACCTCACTGATCATGAAACTTGACACTGATTTTCTTTTAAAACCCATTTTCCTACATGGGTTATCTAGCATACTTCATGTACTATTGCTTGTGGCTCTTTTAGTCTCATGGGTTTGGAAAAAAACTACAACTTGTGTTGTGATCAATAATGATTTTAAGGAGACACCCAACAACACTTGGTTTAAAGTGACAAAGTTTTCTTGTATTGGTTTTTCTTCTTTCAATTTTCTTTTGTTTATCTTTAATTACTTTTATTGGTCAGAAGAAAATGTTGTTACCCTTTTTGATTTAGCTCTCAAAACAGTTACTTGGTGTGTTGTTTTTGTATGTTTACATAAAGGATTCTCCTTTTTCTTCAGTTCAGGTCAAAGAAAAAGAACAACGTTTTCATTCTTCTTTAGAGCTTGGTGTGTTTTTTATCTCTTTGTTTCTTGTTATTGCTTTGTGATCGACATTGTTGTTTTGTATGAAAATCATATTGAGTTAAGGATTCAATGCATGGTTTCTGTTGTGGTATCCTTTTGTGTTGGTTTGTTCTTCTGTTATGTGGGATATTGTGTGAAAAATGAGACTGAAGAAGAAGGTGATACAACTCTTCAAGAACCTCTTTTGAATGGTAATGAGACTAAAGGGAGTGACACTGTTACTCCCTTTTCAAATGCTACAATTCTAAGCCTTCTCACCTTCACTTGGGTCGGTCCACTCATTGCATTTGGCAATAAGAAGACCATTGACCTTGAAGATGTTCCTCAGCTAGATAGTGGTTATAGTGTGGTTGGAGCTTTTCCAACTTTCAGAGACAAAGTTGAAGCTGATTGTGGTGCAATCAATAGATTAACAACAATGAAGTTGGTTAAGTCATTGATAATCTCAGGGTGGAAAGAGATTCTTATCACTGCTTTTCTTGCATTGGCAGACACTTGTGCTTCTTATGTTGGTCCTTATCTTATTGAGTCTTTTGTTCAATACCTTGATGGAAAAAGGCTATATGAGAATCAAGGCTATGTTATGGTTTCTGCTTTTATATTTTCAAAGCTCGTAGAATGCTTCGCAAAAAGACATTGGTTCTTTAGGTTGAAGCTACTCGGAATTCGAATCCGAGCACTGCTTGTAACTATGATATATGATAAAGCCTTAACACTTTCATGTCAATCAAGGCAGTGTCACACTTCTGGAGAAATAATCAATTTCATTACCGTTGATGTCGAAAGAGTTAGTAATTTCAGTTGGTACATGCATGAGTTGTGGATATTAGCTTTGAAAGTTACATTGGCATTGTTGATTTTGTATAAAAACCTTGGGCTTGCTTCAGTCGCTGCTTTTTTTACAACCATCATTGTTATGTTGGCAAATATTCCATTTGGATCATTACAAGAGAAGTTTCAAAATAAGTTGATGGAGTCAAAGGATACTAGAATGAAGAGCACATCTGAAACTTTAAGGAACATGAGGATCCTCAAACTACAAGGATGGGAAATGAAGTTTCTATCGAAAATAATTGAGCTCAGGAATGCCGAACAAGGCTGGTTAAAAAAAATTCTTTTTACCAAAGCCATCGCTACATTTTTCTTTGAGAGTTCAGATACGCTTGTATGTGTGGTTACATTTGGTACTTGTATGCTCATAGGGATCCCACTTGAATCAGGGAAGATTCTGTCAGCACTTGCAACACTCGGGATTCTTACTGGGCCTATTTATAATCTTCCGGATGTAATTTCAGCGATAGCACAAACTAAAGTTTCCCTTGATAGGATCACGTCCTTCCTTCGTCTTGATGACTTGCAGTTTGATGTTGTCGAAAAGCTTCCTGTAGGAAGTTCTGATACTTCAATTGAAATGGTTGATGGGAATTTTTCTTGGGATTTATCTTCACCTACTCCAACTTTGCAGAACATAAACCTCAAAGTTTTTCATGGCATGAAGGTTGCTGTTTGCGGTACTGTTGGATCGGGCAAGTCTACTTTACTTTCATGTGTATTGGGAGAAGTACCAAAGATATCAGGTATCCTTAAAGTTTGTGGGAAAAAGGCCTATGTTGCTCAATCACCATGGATTCAAAGTGGCAAGATAGAGGATAATATATTGTTTGGTGAACACATGGTTAGGGAAAGGTATGAGAAGGTACTTGACGCATGTTCCCTGAAGAAAGATCTCGAAATCCTGTCATTTGGTGATCAGACGGTTATAGGCGAGCGAGGAATTAATTTGAGTGGTGGACAGAAACAAAGAATACAAATTGCTCGTGCTCTTTATCAAGATGCTGATATATATCTATTTGATGATCCTTTTAGTGCTGTGGATGCTCATACAGGATCTCACCTTTTTAAGGTAACTCATTTTATGTGTTTTGTTAATTATGTGCAACATAAACTGCCTATTTCCTCGATTCACGATTCAGATACTTTCAACAGCATGAAACTTGTGTAATTATATTAGTCGGTGAAATTATTTGCTTAAGTATGTGGCAGGAATGCTTGCTGGGTGCTTTAAGTTCAAAAACAGTTGTTTATGTTACTCATCAAGTGGAGTTCTTACCTGCTGCTGACCTTATATTGGTGAGTATTTATTGTTATTCTATCGTCATAAATTTAAATTGATGGATTTTCTCTTAACTTTTTTTTCGGCCCTTGTAGGTCATGAAAGATGGAAAAATTACTCAAAGTGGAAAGTATGTCGAGCTTGTTAACATTGCAACCGATTTTATGGAACTTATTGGGGCACACAGAGAAGCTTTGTCTACACTTGAATCATTTGATGGAGGAAAAACATCTAATGAAAAAAGTACATTAGAACAAGAAGTAAATATCTCTGATATTCGTGAAGAGGCAAACAAAGAAGTGAAAAATGGTAAAGCAGATGATAAAGGTGAACCGAAAGGCCAACTTGTTAAAGAAGAAGAAAGGGAGAAAGGTAAAGTTGGGTTTTCAGTCTATTGGAAGTATATCACAACTGCATATGGAGGAGTTTTCGTACCGTTCATATTATTAGCTCAGATTCTTTACAAAACTCTTCTAATTGGAAGCGACTATTGGATTATGTTGAAAACTCCCATATCAGCAGATGTGAAGCCACCTGTTGAAGAAACGACTCTTATTGAAGTCTATGTTGGTTTGACCATAGGAAGTTCTTTATGCGCTCTTGTTATAGAATTGTTACTTGTTATAGTTGGTTATAAGACAGCTACTATACTCTTCAATAAAATGCACTTGTGCATCTTTCGCGCCCCCATGTCATTTTTCGATTCTACTCCAAGTGGAAGAATCCTTAATAGAGTATGTCATACCGCGATTCTTTCTGTATCTTGTCAGTTGTTTTTAATAACTATAACTATAACTATGGATTACTTTGTCTTTTATCGTTTTCTTCCTCGTTATTGTCTTGCAGGCTTCTACTGACCAAAGTTCAGTGGATACAACCATTCCTTATCGAATTGGCTCATTTTCCTTTATTGTGATCTCGCTTCTGGGAACTATAGCAGTGATATCTGAGGTTGCATGGCAAGTTTTCATTGTCTTTGTACCCGTGATGGCAGTCAGCATTTGGTATCAGGTATTATTTTATTTGGAACATCAAAGCTTTAACATCACAAATTAAATACCATTTTTTTTCCGTTGCAAATTTGACTCCATTCTATAACATTATAAGGTGATGCTTAAGAACTTTGGAACTTGTAATCTGCAGCAATATTATTTACCATCAGCCCGTGAACTGTCACGTTTAATTGGAATATGCAGAGCCCCGATGATTCAATACTTTGAGGAAACAATTTCAGGTACTTCAACCATTAGAAGCTTTGATCAACAGTCAAGATTTCATGAAACAAATATGAAATTGTCTGACGAGTTTTTTCGACCAATGTTCAACATCGCTGCTGCTATGGAGTGGTTATCTTTCCGCATAGATATTTTATCTTCCATCATATTTGCCTTTTCCTTGATATTCTTGATATCGATTCCACCTGGAATCATAAATCCAAGTACGTAATTCAAGTTTGGTATCATATATCAATCAAAATTTACCCTGCTTGTGTCATGAGTAGTTGTGCATAATTGTTTCTCTTTTGTGTCATTTGTCTGATTTTTTAAGGCATTGCTGGTCTAGCTGTTACTTATGGTCTAACTTTAAACATGGTACAATCTGTGGCGATATGGAATCTTGGTAACTTGGAGAGCAATATTATATCGGTAGAAAGGATCCTTCAATATACAACCATTCTTAGTGAGCCTCCCCTTGTTTTAGAAGAAGAAAATAGACCAGATCCTTCTTGGCCTGCATACGGCAAAGTTGATCTACGGAACTTGCAGGTAGCAGGAATTTTTTCACCATTTTGATGCCTAATATGTTAAGGTTCTCTATTTTCTTTCATTTTGAAATCAATTGATTGTTGAAATTCATGCTAAGGTTCTTTTTCCTAAATGGTTAAAAATTGGCTTATGAATTGTGCTCTGGATACAACATGGTCCATAGTGTAATTTTTTTTTATAAGATGTCTATGCTCCATTCAACATTTGTAATTATTTGTTCCGTGATGAAGGTACGATATGCTGCTCATCTTCCGCTTGTGTTGCGTGGCCTGACATGCACATTTCATGGAGGATTGAAAACTGGCATTGTTGGTAGAACAGGTAGCGGCAAATCAACTCTTATACAAACACTTTTCCGACTCATTGAACCTACTGCTGGGGAAGTTATCATTGACAGCATCAACATCTCTTCAATCGGACTGCATGATTTGAGGTCTCGACTAAGCATTATTCCGCAAGATCCAACAATGTTTGAGGGGACGGTGAGAAGTAATTTGGACCCCCTTGAAGAGTACACTGATGAACAAATATGGGAGGTCTGTTGTTTTTTATTCGTCGAAATAAATGCAATGACAGTGACACTTGTTTTAACCAAAATTTTAGACTTGCAATTGTTCTTTAAATATTGATTTTCATTATTTAAAATAGGCATTGGATAAGTGTCAACTCGGAGATGAAGTTAGAAAGAAAGGAAAGCTTGACTCTTCAGGTTTGTCTTCTAGTTTTGCTGAACATAAATAGAGTATATAGTGTTTATTTCTATACTCTTGATTCTTAAACCTATTGCTAGCTAATGTGGAAGTTGATGGTTTTATAGTTAGTGAAAATGGTGAGAATTGGAGCATGGGTCAGAGGCAGTTGGTTTGCCTAGGTAGGGTTCTATTAAAGAAGAGCAAGATTTTGGTGCTTGATGAAGCCACTGCATCAGTTGATACAGCTACAGATAATTTGATTCAACAAACTCTTAGGGAACATTTCACAGACTCTACTGTCATTACCATTGCACACCGAATAACTTCTGTTCTTGACAGTGATATGGTTCTACTTCTTAGTCAAGGTTAGGAACAAACACCGTTATTCTTTATTAAAATAAGTTCCTTGTTTTGTTTTTCTTTCTGATTTTTCTTGTGTATTGGTTTAAAGGACTTATTGAGGAGTATGACTCCCCAACCACATTGCTCGAGGATAAGTCATCATCTTTTGCTAAGCTTGTTGCAGAGTATACCATGAGATCCAACTCAAAATTTAGAGAAATTTGTTGATCAGTACCGTCCGAAATAAAAGTTTCTTGTTGAAGATGAAAATTTTGGGGGAAGAAGGGGGAAGTATCTTATTAGTAGGGTTTGTAATTCTTCTTCCATTAAGCATGTTTGATAGAAAAATCCAATAGGGAAGAATTACAGAATGAAACTAAATCCAATTACTTTAAATGCATTAATTGATGGTATGGTTATGATAGTTGCTAAGGCATCAATGCAATAATTAGCTTCACAATAGGTGTAACAGACCTTCAATTTCCTCAAGAATAAAGCTCAACCTATGTATTTAGAAATTGACTTTGCAGTGATTATATATTTAGAACCCGTTTAGTTAAATTTTTCACACATACTCAAAGGAAAAAAAGTTCAATATGATTATTTAACTGCTATATATTTTAACTCTTTAAGTAGAAATAAACTCCTACACTTCAACTTAGTTTATTGGTAAAGATCTTCAAAATTTAGAAAGGTTTTTGTCAACCATATTTGTATATTCATTCCTTAGTTTTCTCATAGTTGTTTACTATATTTGTTTTTTTTTTTTTTTTGTACAAGATGATGAAAAAGGAAAAGACAAAAAGAAAATTATCTAGAAAAAATAGTCCCACTAGCATCAGTTAGTAGGAGAAGACTCATTCCATCCGGCGGAACAGCTATAGGAGAATAAGCTTCAGGATTGCGAGCTCCAAACTTGGCCAAGAAATCTGCACAAGTGTTCCCCTCCCGAAGAGTATGCAACAACCTAACCCTCCAGTTTCTAGTGAGAAGATCCTTTATGTTATAGATAATCGCTGCATAGTGGTGCCACTCATTTACATGATTAGATAACAGCTTAATCACGATTTTGGAGTCAGAATAGCACCACAAATCCTTAATGTCCATCTCCCACGCCAAAACTAAACCATGGTACACTGCCAATAATTCCGCATGAAGGATATTCGAAAAGCCTATATTTCCAGCAAAACCGTGCACCCACGCCCCGTCAGAGTTCCGAATCAAACCTCCGAAGCCAGAGATACCTGGATTGCCGATGCTGCTGCCATCAACATTCAGAATCATCTCGATACCACCATGTGCATTCCAGCGAACCATTGTAGTGGTTGGACTTATGTTGGGTTTAAGAAAACACGTTCTTAGCAGTTGAGTCAGGTTCTCGGTGTTCGTCCTGAGAGTAAAGTAAGAGGTTACTTCATTTTCCATACACAGGAGATTCCTCGCGCGCCAAATCCACCACACGGCAGCTAGAAACAGAAAACTAGAGGGACCATCTATGCCATTGCGCAGCCATCCATACAAATTATCACCCTGGAAGAATGTCTGGTCCACAAAACCGATAGCTTTCCAGAAACACTTTATGAACTCACAATTTCTTAAACAGTGTAAGGTTGTCTCTTCCTCAATGTTGCATCTAGGACACAAGTTAACCTGAAGCAAACCTCGATGGGAAAGCATAGTTTTAGTTGGAAGGGCATTATGGAGAGCTGTCCAAATAAAGAACTTTATCTTCTCCGGTGCTGGGATGTGCCAAACCCAATTCCAGGTGATATCATTTGTGGCATTGTCAGTAAAAGCAGAACGGTTAAGCCAGGAATAACCGTCTTTAGCAGTATAAAGCCCATTTAGGTTTCCTTTCCAAGTATAACGATCAACAACTTGAGAATTCAAGCAAACATGGAGCAATTTCAGGTGGTCCATGACGTCCACTGGAATTGTCGTGTAGAGCAAGTTAAAGTTCCATTTACCATCAATATAAACATCTCGAACTCTCATTTGCAAGTCGTGGATGTCTACATACATAACTTGGTTCGCTAGATTGCCAATGTCCGACCAGTTAAAGTTGTTTACTATATTTGTATGTACATGTATGCTAATGCACAATTTTGATCACTAATATCTTTAATTTTCTATTAGTAAAAATTATAAAAACTTTGAGAAATGTATAATTTATCTATGATATGCATAAAAATTATAAGATAAATACAATAAAAATATGATATGCATAAAAATTGGAAAAAAAAAATTATAGATAGGAACGAAATAAAACAATTTGTACACATTGAAAACGTAAAATATAGAAATAGAATATAGAAGAAAAAAAAATACATACACATAAAAATATAAGCATGTAAAAACATAAACAATATTACTATCAATATCAATATACTAATATATAAAAATCGATTACCATCAAAGTTACGAATTTATCCACAGTAGGTTTAACCACGTTCCACGATTTATATCCTTCATTGTAATTTCACAAACAAAAATATAAAAAAAATAGAAAGATACAAAAAAATTATTATATGCTTAAAAATAGGAAAAAACAAAAGATAAATACAATAAAAATACGATATGCTTAAAAATAGGGAAAAAAAATTATAGATAAGAAGGAAATAGAACAATCTGTACGCATTGAAAAATTAAATTATAGAAATAGAATATAGAAAAATAAAAAACATAGACATAAAAATATAAACATATAGAAACATAAACAATATTACTACTAATAATATAATTAATTAGGTTTATCTATCATGTGCAAATTTGCACAAGATAATACTTTTTAAATAGGAGTAAGTTTTTATTGGAACTTGTGTTTTTAATTAATGAACAAGTAAAAATATAATAAAGTTAATTACTTTTGAATTTACTAAATTACCGTAAACAATCCTAATAAAATTTATCATCTAATGATCATAATTATCTTTTTCTTCCACTCAGTAGGGTTAATCATGTTCTAAGGGCCCGTTTGGATAAACAGCTTATATGAGTGCTTATAGCATTAGAGCTTTTAATACGAGAGCTTATGCTATAAGCTCTTATGCTTAATAAGCTATTTACGTTTGGATATGTACATTAAAAAGTACTTACATAAATTGAAGTGTTTGGATGTCTCATCACATAAGTAATTAGTATAAATTTAAGATTGACTTTGCATAAAAATAAATAAATTTAATATTGACTCAAAAAGATAATTTTTTTTTAAAAAAAGTGAGATACTTTTAAAAAGGTAAGTGTGAAAAAGAAAAACAAATAACCGTAAAAAAACTAGAAGATAAGTTTAAGATTGATTCAAAAAATAAATTTTAAAAAATATGTTAATATTGTATAAAACTAGTTTAGAGACCCGTGCATTCGCACGGGTCATTAATTTTAATTCGATATTTAAGTTTATTATTTAGTTAGAAAATTTATTTAAAATAAAATATTTTAAATTTTGTTAAAAAATATTGTTATAATATATGTGAAATTATTGTGCTCTCGTAAAACTTGTTAAATCAATACATTTAATTTATTAATGTCATAGTCCCGTGTGTATTTTTAAATAAATCATATTATTTTTTTGGGTCAAGTAATCTAATTTTACATTTTTTCAATATAAAAAAAATTATGTGTTCAAGATTCGAGCCAGGATTTCACTTATGCATAGATTTGCTCAACTTTGTTGATGTTATCAGTAACTTGAAATGTGGTTAAACCTACCGAGTGGAACAAAAAGACGATTATGATCATTAGATGATAAATTTTATTATGATTGTTTACAACAATTTAGTGAATTCGGAATAATTAACTTTATTATATTTTGACTTGTTCATTACTTAATTATATTATTAGTAGTAATATTGTTTATGCTTCTATATGTTTATATTTTAATGTGTATGTATTTTATTTTTCTATATTCTATTTTTATATTTTACGTTTTCAATGTGTACAGATTGTTCTATTTTGTTCCTATCTATAATTTATTTTTTCCTATTTGTAAGCATGTCATATTTTTATTGTACTTATCTTTTTTGTTTTATTCCTATTTTTAAGCATTAAATCTTTTTTTTTTGTATTATCTTTCTAATTTTGTTATATTTTTTTAGTGAAATTACAATGAAAGATATAAATCGTGAAACGTGGTTAAACCTACTGAGGATAAACTTGTAACTTTGGTGGTAATCGATTTTTATATATTAGTATAGAATATAGAAGATTAATAAAGTATAGATAGATATAGATATGTATTTTATTTTTCTATATTCTATTTTTATATTTTACGTTTTAAATGTGTACAGATTGTTCTATTTTTTTTTATAAGAACAGATTGTTCTATTTTGTTCCTATCTATAATTTATTTTTTCATATTTGTAAGTATGTCATATTTTTATTGTACTTATCTTTTTTTTTGTTTTATTCCTATTTTTAAACATTAAATCTTTTTTTTTTGTATCTTTCTAATGTTTTTATATTTTTTTAGTGAAATTACGATGAAAGATATAAATCGTGGAACGTGGTTAAACCTACTGAGGATAAATTTGTAACTTTGGTGGTCATCGATTTTTATATATTAGTATAGATGGAGCAGGCGAGATTCGAAGCGGGGTCCTTTTTCATAAGCTCCATGTTAAGCCCAACGATAAGCATATTATACGAGCTTATTAAAATATGGCATAAGCAGCTTATGAAATTGTGATAAGCACTTTTTGTTAATTTATCCAAACACTAATATAACGACTTATACGAGTGGATAAACTTACATAAGCTTAAAACAAGTCAATCCAAACTGGGCCTAAGTTACTAATAACATCAATAAAGTTGAGCAAATCTATGCATAAAGTGGAATCCGGACTCGAATCGTGAACATATAATTTTTTTTTTTTTGAAAAATGTAAAATTAGATTACTTGACCCAAAATAATAATATGATTTATTTAAAAATACTTACGGGACTATGACTTTAGTAAATTAAATTTATTGATTTAACAAGTTTTACGAGAGCATAATAATTTCACGTATATTCTAACAATATTTTTTAACAAATTTTTAAATATTTTATTTTAAAAAAAAAATTTAAACTCAATATAATAATAATAAACTTAAGTATCGAATTAATATTAATGACCCGTGTCGCACGGGTCTTTAACTAGTTTGGATTTTATATTTTATTACTGTTTCTAGTTAAAACATACACAAACTAGTTTCAATTTTAGGTATTGGGAAATCAGTGTTTTCACGTAGCCTAATTTTGTGTTGTTATTGAATACTCAAGTGATAGATAGAAATAATTGACCAACATTCAGCAATGAGAAAAATAACCACAAGATTGTATATTTTTGTTGTTACCATATCAATACTTATGCATTATCTTTTATTTCTTTTTTATTTGATATACATTTCTCATGTAGTCAATATTTTTGTTTTTCTTAAAGCAATACTTATTTTGAAGAGATTTGTTCAACAATATAAATAACTAATTAGTTAGTGATTCAACGATTTAAAGATATAAAACGGCATAGTGAATGAATGTAATATATATATATATATATATATATATATATATATATATATATATATATATATATATATATATATATATATGGAATTTGCTAATTTAGACCCTAGTTGAGTATAAATTAGCAAGGTGCACATTTTCGGTTGAACAAAAATACATTTTTTTAAAATTTTTTTGAAAGAATAGAGCAAAAGCGGCAGTTCTATAATTTTAAGGAACAGTACACGCGCCCCCCATCCACTTCTCACACCCCTGGACACGTGGCGCAATCCAATTGATCCAAGCAGCACGCGTGCATCACACGCGCGACAGGGGCAGTGAAGAGAATCTGGAGAGAGAAAATCAGTTTTATAAAAAAGGGGGACACGTGGCAGCCTCTGGTTTGCCCGTCAGTTTTTTACCCATTTAATACTTTAAACTCAATTATTTCGTTGTAAATTTAATTTAATTTTTTTTATTTTTATACCAAAATTCATAATTTTTTTTTTGTCTACAAATAGAGACTTGGTTCATTTGATTTGGACACAGAAAAAAACCCAATTTTTTACTACCTTAATCTTATTTTTCACTACCTTACATCAACTTACTAAAATCATTCTACTAGTAAAATGGTTTCAGAGTACAACTCTCTGAAATCATTCTATCAGCTAAATGGTTTCAGAAGCAAATAACTAAGAATCAACTCGCTGAAACCATTCTACCAGCAAAATGGTTTCAGAGTACAACTCTCTGAAACCATTGTACCAGCTAAATGGTTTCAGAAGCAAATAACTAAGAATCAACCGGCAAAATTTTTTTCTAACAAAATAGTAGATAATATTCTGGAAATTTTGGTATATTTTATGAAATTTTTGGAGACCTGAAACTATTTTTAGTTAATTAAATGAGATAAAATGGTAATTAAAAATATTATAATTCCGTAAAAAATTTCCAAAATTTTATGTACAGTACTATGAATTATTTAGAACCCTGGTGTGTACCTCACTCTCCATAGTTCAAGCATGAAATTATTTTCACAAAGTACGCTGATTAAAATATTTAAAACCATTTAACAATAATAATAATTTTACATAATTGTTTACTTCTGAAACCATTTTACTAGTATAATGGTTGCACATAGTGGTATTATATAAAGATAATTAAGATAGTGAAAAATTGAGTTTTTTTTTCGGTGTCCAAATCAAACGAACCAAGTCTCTATTTGTAGACAAAAATTTTTTTATGAATTTTGGTATAAAAATAAAAAAATAAAAAATTAATTCACGACGAAATAATTGAGTTTTAAAGTATTAAATTGGTAAAAATTAACGCAGCCAATCAGATCAGGACACGTGTCCTACTTTTTAAAAAGTAAAATTTTCTCAGGCGTGATCCCATGTGACGCAGGCGCTGACTTATCATGGATCTGGATGATCTGGGCTGTCTGATTGATCAGACAACCATAATGAGATCATCTCTTGGCCGTGGGATGGAAATCAACGACCTGTAACGATGGTCCTGCGGTAGTCGCGCAACACTGGATCCGCGTCAGTATGATTTTTTTTTATATATATAAAAAAAGAAAGAGTATTTTGGTCCAACTGAAAATGTGCACCTTGCTAATTTAGATATAACTGGGTCTAAATTAGCAGCCCCTGTATATATATATATATATATATATAATTATTTTTAAAATTTTGATTAAAATTTTGCACGTCAAGGTCTGACTACCACCACTTTACAGGGGTAGTGTGTGATTTTGTTTTCTGTATGGGTGATCTTGGCATCCACGTTCGGCTCAGCGTCGTCAGTTTTGTTGCATGCTCTGTCAACCATGATGTGCCGTTTTCTTCCATCGTGAATTCCACAATCTCCATCTTTTATACTCAGTGGCACTATCAACATGGAATATTATCATCATCATCATCAGCAGCAGCAGTTCTATTTCTATTGAACTTTTATCTCACGAAACATCACGACTTGTTACTTAAACTTCAGAAACCGCATAACCATACACAGTTAGAATAAGTTTGAAAAGTCGAGCCAATGAAATTATAACAAGTATCATTCATGAAAATTACATGATATGGAGTAAACCTTTATTTTTTTTTGCTTGAAAATGAAAGAGAAATAATAAATTATAGGAAAGTCTTCTATTTTAATTACACTCCTTTTAACCCACTTGACTTGAGTTATCCAGTAACTAGTGTCCCATCCCGTGCTAAGCACAAGTAAAAATATGACTAACAAGAATAATATTTTAAATTTAAAAAATATGAAATAACAAAAAAAATGATAAATTATAATATGCATAAATGAACATGCTTAAATAAGTCATATCGAATATTTTTATCTTTTGACTATACATAGTAAATATACTATATATTAAGAGTTTAATAAAAATGCACTTACTGTGACTGTATAAAGTATCTTTATAGAATCATCTCCTAAAAAATTACCAATTTGTCATTTCATATCAAAAGAGTGAATTGGATTGAGATGGCGTGGCAAGAAACATGCGCTGATATATTTTGAAAATGTAGGGTATAATTGTCAAAGAAAAAGCCAGCCCAAAAAAAGGGTATAATAGGGATTATAAAAAATCTACACCAAACTAAATGGGTGTATCCTTTTTATATTCAGTATAGATTATTATGAGACTTTGGGTGTACCTTAATTGGTATTTCAAAAGTTCCTTTGATACTTGTTATTTTCTTAATTTATATATATAAAAAAGTTTATTTTCGTGGAGCAATAGATAATCATTTATTTGACAAAAAAATTAATTTTTACAATTATCATGGGTTGTAGACTTCAAATTCTGGGATTTTTCCCAAACGATGTAAAAATAGGATTTGTTTAATATCTCTCACCTAAATGGATCCACAAACACACTATATATGTTTGATAGAACATTCTTCAAAAAAATGGATCAAAAAACAATTTCTTCATCTCCGTAGTTTTTGTTACCATTTTTGTGGGTTATAGACGACAAATTTTGGGATTTTTCTAAATTCGGTGAAACAATAGGATTAGTTTTGATATCTCTCACCTAAAAGGATCCAAAGACTCGATATATATGTTTTGAAAGAAGATTCTTTAAAAAAAAAAAAAAAAGAGGATCAAAAGAATTTTTTCATTCAGGTAGTTGTTTTACAATTTTCATGGGTTGTGGACAACGAATTCTGGGATTTTTTCAAAATCGATGAAAAAATAGGATTTGTTTGATATCTCTCACCTAAATGGATTCACAAATGAAAATAAAGAGGATCAAAAGACAATTTTTTTATTCAGGTAGTTTTTTTTATAATTATCATGGGTTGTAGACTTCGAATTTTGGGATTTTTTCCAAATCGATGAAAAAATATGATTAGTTTTGATATCTCGCACCTAAATGGATCCACAAACACACTATATATGTTATGATATAAGATTCATCAAAAATAGGCTTCAAAAAACAATTTAATCACTTCGGTAGTTTTGTTTTTCAATTTTCATTGGTGACTACGAATTTTATGATTTTTCTAAATTCGGTGAAAAAATAGGATTTGTTTGATATCTCACCTAAATAGATCCACAGACACATTATATATGTTTTGATAGAACATTCTTCAAAAAAATGGATCAAAAAACAATTTCTTCATTTCCGTAGTTTTTGTTACAATTTTTGTGGGTTATAGATGACGAATTTTGGGATTTTTCCAAATTCGGTGAAAAAATAGGATTAGTTCTGATATCTCTCGCCTAAAAGGATCCAAAGACTCGATATATATATATTTTGGTAGAAGATTCTTAAAAAAAAGATGATCAAAACACAATTTCTTCATTCAGGTAGTTTTTTTTACAATTTTCATGGGTTGTAAAGACTACGAATTCTGGGATTTTTCCAAAATCGATGAAAAAATAGGATTTGTTTGATATATCTCACCTAAGTAGATCAACAAAATACTATCAAAATATTCATACAGTATATGGTTGAAGGAATTCCATAATTTAATACTATCAAAATATTTAGCGCCATTAATCCATGAAAAACTACACCACAATAATTTAATTGGAAGGGTGTTAGATGAACAGTAAAAATGTAACTTTGTTGAAAATGTATGATTCGATACCCAAAATTCTCATGCTTATCTTTACAATCAACACTAAGCTGAAGATTACCGGTTAAGTTGTTGGTAACATATACTGTTACTGGGCTAGGAATAGTCTTAAAACTTTTACTGTCCTTGAACTGCAATGCAACAAGAATTGTTAGTAATAGAGAAACTAGCACAAAATTGGAGGTTGAAACTTAGGATTAGGTTTTTGTTATATTTCCTCCGTCCCAAAATATAGACAAAATTGAATCCAAAAAACTTGATGTATTTAGTTAAAAATTTAGACCAAATACATCCATTTTGTTGACAAACTTTTGCTTATATTTGTTGCATATTTTATACTATAAATATAATTTATTTTAAAATTAATTTTCTTTTACTTGGTGAAAGAAACGTTTCCTTTCAATTCAATTTATTTGATATTATTCCTAATTATTAGGAAGAATATTAGGGCAGTTACAAAAGACCAAGATACTGGCTTATTTTTAAGTAGTGAGGCTTAGAAATGAATAAGAGGGTGCTCTTCCAACCATGTCAAATGACTTTGAACAAAAAATAATTTTCCCACTCATAAAATTGAGTTATCTTCCTGGATTACTTCACCGGTTTTTAATTATGTCTTGCTAGTTCTGTCACCTCGGATATGATTCATATCCGGAAGGACCTGTAGAATCCTGGGGGATTTGCGCTTATGAGGCGGATAAATCCTTAAGGACATTGCTAGTTCCATGGTTCACTGTTTTGCAGGTTTATGATTTTGTGGTTGTTTACTATGCGGTTGACATCAAATTACTACACCACAAGAGATAAGTTCCTATGAACTCTATTTTAATTTATTATCTATAATATTTGTTGAATTACTTAAATTAATATATGGTTGAATATTGTGATTAGGTCCAATTTTTACAATAATATTTTGGGATGAGGGAGTATATAGTGTAGAAACAGATGAAAAGAGTTTTTTTTACAAAGTAATTAATTAATCTTTTGACCATACTGATGGTATAATAAATGTAAAGAAGAAACTTTTTTTTTTTCTAACAATAAATATAATTTTCTATATTTAGAATCTTAACATGTGCCTTTTGTGCACATGTTAACATGACCATAATTTTAAAACACGTTTGATTCTATTCTTTGAAGCAACAGAAAACATAAGGTTTCTAGTACTCATAGTAGTAATATTTATTGCGAAGGGCATTCCACTGAATTTGAATTCTTAGTCAAAGTAGAGCAAACCACTTCTAACAAATGTGCTTACTCAACTACATTGCACATAAGGGCTATAAATTCGATAGATAGATGATGTAATCGATATCATATAAACACTATTTTGTTAAAAAAAAACTGATTGTTACGTTTTTTTTTTGTTACAACAAGTTGGAGATCGAACCCATGACCTATAATATACTACCCAAATCCTTCACCATTTTGTTAAAAAACTGATTTTTTTTTTAAAGAAAAAGACTTATAGCATTTCATTATTAACTATGTTACCAATACATATGGGTACATCAATAAAGAGATGGAAACTAGCTAGAGATGTGGCCACCCTTGCTAAGGCATGAGCAACCTCATTGGTTTGTCTCCTAATAAACTCGATACGAGAGTTTCTAAAATAAGTGTTATAGACACGTACACAATCCTTAATAATATCTTCGAGCTCAGACGCGTTAGGATGCTTACTATGGAAACTAGTGACAACATTTCTTGAATCAAGTTCAAAATCTACATTTTCCAGCTGCAAGTCATGGACCCAATTGAGAGCACTGAGTAAGCCAAGAGTTTCTCCTATATCGACATCAGTAATGGGTGATAGCCATTCCGTTTTAGCCAAAACAAACCATCCTTGATCATCTTGGATGCACATACCTATTCTAACTTTGTTCTGCTGTTTGGAGAATGATGCATCTATATTGCATTTGTACCAACCAGTTGGAGGGTTTGACCAACAAATTACAGTATTATGTTGTCGATGCTGGGAGTGCAAGTTCTCATGATTCTGCACACCTTTCTAATATGTAAGCATGTTGATAGCACATGCACGTACATGTTGAAACGGTTCAACCTTGTCTCTCCAAACCTTGTCATTTCTTTGTTGCCAAATACTCCATAACAAAGCCATGAAAAGTGACACTTGATCTGAATTGAAAACCTGTAACACAAAGAAGATAATGTCTGCAATATTATTATGCTGCAAGTGAGTTTGCAAAGTATTCCACCATCCAACACTTTTCCAAATTTCCTTTGCATTGTTACACAAGAGGAATATGCGTAAATTATTTTCCTGTTCATTTTCACAGAGAGCACAAATATCAGGACAGTTAACTCCTTATTGAATAAGGCGAGCACGAGTCGGAATACAATTTCGACATAATCGCCAAATAAAATTCTTAATTTTTGGCAGAACTTCAGCTCTCCAAATTTTATTCCATTGACCCGGGATTTGCAAACCAGTTGTGTCAATTGCTTCATTGATGCAGTAACGATATGCACTCTTAACAGAGTAGTGTCCATTTTTCTCAAGTCTCCTGATCAATTTATCTTCAACAACCGACTATAATAAAGGAGTTTGCGAAATTTTTGTTGCACTGCTGTTATAAAAAATAGAGCAAATAAGAGGCATATTCCACTTTTTTGCATTTGCCATTAACAAGTCAGATACATTCAAAATAGCTTAACATTGGATCCAGTTGCAAGGGTCTTGTAAAAACTGAACCATCAGACACCCATCTATTATCCCAAACCGGTATATCATAACCAGTTCCAATACCCACCACGAACAATAAATTTTGCACTCCAAATGCTTCGCCACACGTAACTTGGGTTGTGCCCAATGCTTGAGCTAAGGAAGTCGCTTATAGGAAAATATTTAGCTTTGAATAATCTAGTGATTAAATTACCCGAATTAGCTTGTAACTTCCAGGCCTGCTTACCAAGTATCGCATAATTAAAAGCTTGAATACTTTTAAAACCCAAGCCACCCGCATTTTTGTGCATAGTTAACCGCTTCCAAGAGAGCCAATTCCTTTATACTGTTAAGATGAATACTTTTTCTTACCAACACCCCCTTTCTAATAGAAAACTAAAGCATACATTGCAAAAGCATGCAATTCAACGAACAGATGGCAACTGATTTATAAACTAAAAATAACATTGTAACCAAAATATATTATAAGGGTCCGAGATCCATCATTATATGATAGATAACGAAAAAATATTTTTAAAACAGTATTTGATTTTATAAAATATTGCAAAACAATTAAAGAATTCATCAAAACTAAAAAATAAAAAAATATATTAAATCCAAGGCAATGAACATTACTAATATCTCAAAACAACCCTTTAAAATAAATAATTAGGTCCTCAAGGCCTCAAACATTATATTATTTTTTTTAACAGCCAAAATTTATTGATAAAGTCAACCAAACATAAGAGATGTTTGCTGAGAAAAAGATACAAAGGAAAGGCTAGAAAAAAATAACAAACTAAACAAACTCCTACATCCACTCAAACCAGGAACAAAACCTAGAGACACACAAAAACCAACACAAAACAACTTCACGCAGAGGACCAAAAGCGACAACCCAGCACAGCAACACCCCTAACAACTCCCACCACACAGAGCACACACCAGATCTACACCTCCTCACCGATAGAAGCAATCAAAAGGACTCCATCTCCATTCATAAAGTAAGCAAGGATCTTTTGCAGTACCATCTATAAACCACTGTCGATTAACAACCCAAAAGACATAAACAGATTTTGTAGAAGAATTATTACCATCCCTAACCACTGCATTACTTTGATGCCACACCTTCGAAGTACAGTTACAGTGAAGGAACAAATGAGGCCCCGTTTCCGCGGTCAGCTCACACAAAACACAAACTGATAACTGTTGCTGCATAATCCTCCGCCTACATAACTTATTCTTGGTCGGGATTCGATATAATAACAGCTGCCAGGAAAACTGATAACTGTGTTCTAAGTGTCTTGTGTATTTTTCCTTTTTTCAGTTAGTCGTGTGCATTGGGGCTAATTGTGGTAACTTGCACAACTTCAATATTTTCCTACAGACGATAACAACAGACTTAGGACACTCAACAGACGATGATACATAACACAACACACTTAGAACACTTCCAGTAGATAACAACAAAAATTTTATTTAAATCCCCATCACTTAGAACTTAAATACAACGATTACAACATGGAGATTTCACACAACAACTAACTAAATTCACATCACAATATGCATCACACCATTATTAGAAAACAAATACAGAAATCACTCCTTCTCAATCTTCACTTGTTTAAAACGTTTACCTGCTATCAAAGAAAAACATAACATATGTCAAAAGGTGCAACAAAATGGCAGAAACCTGAAATCACCTTCTTTATAATCAGGGTGTCCTGATTCAAGGACTTTAGACACCCTAAAACCTGCTATTACCTGCATTTACTCAAAAATCAACAGAAGCTACATAAACAAAAACTTGTTTCAATGTTCTACATTATTCTTTGATTAGTTTCAATCTTGATTTAAGAATAAAACTTAAACTCCAATCTTACAAATTACATGACCACTTGCTAATATCAAGCAATTGAACTCCACTACTCCAATTAAGGAAGAATCGTTCGAGAAAACAGAGTTAAAATTCTAATGAAATAGTCATTGACCAGACTTTACTTACCTGGGCCGAACTCTGAATTATCATGACCCTTTGTTAGACCAACCAGAGGGTTAAAACAAAAACAAAAATCCAATTTTTTTAATTTGCTAAGAAATTTATCACATCAAAGTTGTAAACTTAACTAACAAATTGATCCATTCAAAGACAAAATTTACATATAAAAGAAGCTACTTTAAGGATCAAATTTGACATATACTCAAAAGGGTATTCACAAAATTATTAACTTACAGATTGAGGGGTATATGAAAGAGGATTAGGAATTCCTTGTGGTTTGTTCATGAGATTCCTCATGTATGGATCACAAGCCAAGTAGAGATTTTTTAGCAGAACATCATTGGAACTTTCTGGAAGCTTTAGAGTTATGGTACTGTCAATAATGATCATGTCTGATTCTTTAGGAAAACCAGACACATAGTCCCTCAGAATCACTTGCTTGTTCCTCACTTGTTGTGCCATGTTTGGAATTATTTTTTAGTTCATTCAGTTTACAACAGAAATAGTGATGAAAATGAAGACACTAATATCTCAAAGACTGAAAATAAAATCAGTAATGATTCAGTCACAAATAAACATTACATATACCTATCATCAGTTAGCTTAACAATGACCATTTTAGTTACCTTGCCATCACGAACATACTCTCAGTTCAGCAGGAATCGCAGTCATAATACTAATAACATCTATAATTCAGTTTATTACCTAAATTTATATCAAATACAAAGCAAAAAACTTCAAACAAAACAATAAAAACCCACCTTAATGGTGTCATAGTAGTTCCATCCAACCTCCGAGGACAAGTAACCAAGCAAGCAGTATTCGTGTCTCTTTTGAAGCCTCAACACCCTAACTTCATTTACTCATTCAGTATTCAAATTCAATATAAAATCATTTGAATTCAACGACAACAACAAAAATCAAAATCTTTAAATCACATCTATCAATCAATTGATGAATTACATTTTGCAAAACTCGAATACAATATACAATATCCACCGCATACACAACTACTTACCAACCAAAAACTCATAATCATAATAAGTGTGAGAACAAATTTCGGCAATATAAGTTAAACTTAACCCAAACTGGGATATAGAACAACTTTTAGACGGCATGACCTTTGCCTTACTTTGAAACACAAGTTTATATGGATGAAGGGTGGTACGGTATAAATCACTCTCGGGAAGAACAGAGAAACACGACATCTCATATACCTGGCCCTCTTCAAGCTTCCAATCAAACATATAAATAAGCTATTTTCCACCCTAAAAATTAATCAACCAATAAGTCATAATCTATAAATAAACACACCATCAACACAAATAAAATACAGTAAACAAAAAATACACTTACCTTCTCATCACCCAAAACCATCTCAAGCGAGTTGGACTCAATTGGAATAAGGAAAGCAGGTACTTTCCACAGACGAAGCATCATACCTTAATACGACCAATTTCTTTACCGGGCAATATAGCCGCAACATCATCAAATTTATCATCCACCTTCAACTTATCGTTATACACCATCCCGTCAAACCCTAACTACACCCTGTTGCTCTCAATCTGTGCATCGCAAATCTTCCCCATCCTCAATTTATAGACAAGTGGAGCAGAAGAAATTCAATTAGGAGGGAAAATTATAGAGAATTCAAAATTCAAATCACTTTAATAAGATGCAATTCTACCTCCACCAGATGAAACCACCTTCAATTTGGTTTTTTGTTTTTGTTTTAACCCTCCGCAATAATAAGATGCAATATGTTTTGTGAATTTAACTCTTGCCTATGTTTTCATCTTGCTTTCTCTCTTCTATATTTTTTTTTTTTGTTGTAGAGTGACAAGCAAGGAGAAGTTGATTTCAGAGGTTTTTAAATTTTTTTTAAAAAAATTCAGATTTTATTTTGGGTGTAATGTGGATTTTTGTATAAACCCTTTTGTTGATATTTTCTTGATTTGATTGGTTTGTTTCTGAGGCTGAGTACGTGAACCCTTTTGCTGATGCTGTTAACACAATTATACGAAGAGATGAGTCAACTGAAACTGGTGACCTTTTGCCCCCATGTGTTGAAGGTACTTGATTTTTGAACTTTTCTTTCAATCCACTGAAATGGGTTTGTGTAAAAAAATCATATTTTTATGTCTCATTTGAGATGTTAGAGTGATTTTGAGCTGGTAGTGATGTGTTTTTTCATTTTTGGTTTTCTGGGTCATTTTCTTGTGTTGATCAGCTGCACTTAATCTTGGCTACAAACCTGTTAGAACTTCGGACATACCTTGGTCCAAGACCTCAACAACCTCCTTATGCTCCTCTTGCACATCCTGCACCGGATTCTAACCAGCATGCTCACCAACACAGTAAGCTGAATGGTTTCTTACTATCTTATTTTTAGTGTGGTATTTTAGGTATTTGAGGAACCAAACCTTGAGTTAATATATTTACTTTTGCTGCTCACTCTGCTGGTGGTTTTTACAATGGTTTTTGCTATGGCAGAGCCAGAGAAATCTGCACCAAGGGCTCCGCGAGCAAATAAATATGGATATGCATTGCAGATTGATACCTGCTTATGGTGCAGATTGGGATTGAAAATACGGGTTATTGTCATTATAATTTAAAAGAGTTCGCTCATTAAATTTCTATGCATATCTTTTGCAGGGTTTAATTTTGATACTTTATTTCATTTCAAGGTTTGAACTTGTTTCTTGTTTTATTTGTTATTCTATTTTGTATATTGTTTCTTTTTTTCATTAGATTTTGTGTTTTAATTGTTTGGTTCTTCTAAAGTTGTAATGCTTCTGATTTTTTGCATTTGCTTTGCGTGTGGGTTTACATTTGGGATCTCCCCTTGCAGTGTCAGTGGCTTGCGTCTGGTGCTTGCCTCCCAATGATAATAGGCATAGTTCCATGCGGTGTGTTTTTTATTTTGTTTTATTTTGTTTTATGATTTTTATGTTACTTAGCTAAACTTTATTTGGGATTTTGTGATTTGGTTACTGCTATTGTCCTTTGATCTCATTGCAAAACTATTATTGTGTGTAAAATATGGTTGTGTGTGTACATTTGAAAGTGTGGTCCAATTATCTATTGCAATGGTGTGCATATGTTTGCGTGTTGCGTGTTTTGCAGTTTGTTTCAGTTTGTGTCTTTTGGACATTTGATTTATAGGTTGATTGTATCTTCAGGTTAAATCATTTGAGTGGGTTGTGTACATCTTCATGTGAGGTTGTTTTTTTATTTGTTTACATGAATTTTCTTTGTCTTAGCATTCAAGGTATATAATATTTCTAATGTTTGATTTCTTTTAGATTTCAGTATTGTGAGAGATGCAGAGCCCCTAAATTTTGTATCCTAAGGCATAGGTTTTGTGCTCAAAAGGCTTTTTCTTTTGGAATTATATTCCGATTCTAATGTTTTATGTGAATGGTGTCCAAGTAAGTAAATATATTTGGGTGGTAATTTCATTTCTGCATTCTTCCAATCCATTGTTGTTGTACTATATGTGTATATTGCTGTCAGAGGTGAACTGTTTTGAAGAAGCACAAAGCTTAACTTAAATTAAACCTTATATGTATTTGTTAGAGCATTTGGAAGATGGTGACAGTTAGTTATCATCTCTTAAAATGTGTGTGTATTGGTTAGAATGAAAATTTTCTATGTGATTTCACAATAATCCTTATTCTACAATATGCACATCTGTAATAGCCTAAGGTGGGTATCTATCTTACCTCAAAGGAGCAAGCAGTGAGTTTTTTTGCTTCACTGATATGGAGCACTTCAACTTGTGACCTATGAGTAGCTCAAGCAGGGCTTATTATTCTGGTGTGGGAGTCTTTAATTTAACCCTCTGTATGACATTGTTTTTGCTTTTCTGTAGGATCAAATTGCTGGTGTGGGAGTACTTGATTCAGTTTACATCAGAGAAATTTGCCGACGATGTTGCTGAGGTACACTTCTATTTATTGATAAACCTTGTGGACTGTAAATAAAAATACACAGAAACTATTTTCATGAATTCAATTCTTATTTTTGTGTGTGATAATTTTAACATGAGATATCCTGGAGTTTTTATAGAATGCCACTAACTATTCTGTATTATTTTGACAGTTGATCCGCAACCGTTACCCGCCGAAGGAAATTCCTCGCTTTGATGACGTTTTGGGTATTTGTGATTTATCCCATGTTAGTAACAAGAATATTACTATTTCTACTTTATGTGTACTAACTTCTCTGTGTATTTACATGAAAATCCAGCAACATTTGTCCTTCATCATCCAGAGCATGGGCATGCAGTTGTACTTCCAATTATTTCGAGTATTATCGATGGTACACATCAAGCTGTGTAAGAGGAGGTATAGCTGTGATGTTTTACATCATTGTGTTTATATGCTTTGGGAATAGGTGGAGTAAGGGGTTCAATGACAGCATTTGGTTCTCACCATCAAAGGAGAGTAAACACAGCAAAAACAGGAAAGAAGGGCAAGGATAACATGGTATATGGCAACAATAAATGAACCGAAAGAAGTAGAGGAAACTAAAACAGAAGGAAATAAATGCACTGACAAATTTATATCAATTTTGCATACTATTTTGCATAGTTATATAATGTATATAGTATACATGCTTTATGCCAGGCCAACGTTGGTTGCTTTTGTTAATGCCATTTGGGCTTATTTAATAAGGTTTGATGAATTAATCAAGGTTTGTTGTCTAGCTTGGCATCTTACTTGGTTTTGGCTCCTATATACACTTTAGGGTCAAGTTGGTCAGGTTATCATAAAAATTTAGGTAGAATGTTCTGCATAATTCTGTAATTTCTTCCTTGTGGCTTTAGTAAACCTAGCATCACCTTAATTGCCTATTCCTTCAACTGTTAACTTGTTTTTAATAAAGGACTGTCCCTTTTAGCTCCAATTAGGATCACCCTGTATGTTTTAGTCCATATAACACAAGCATGACAGCTGCAAAATGAAGCAGAACATAACTTATTAATGAAAAGGTATTTAGTATAAAAAAAATAAAAATCTAAGTCCACTTTTAAGGTTTTTGCTAGGAAATTCAGCCTTTTGCTCTTCAGTCCACTTTTAAACCTTCTACTTTAAAAACTAGCTTTTTCATTTGATACTTTGATGTGTTAGGTGTGGCAAATACTGTGCTTTTAAACCTTTTCATTGAGAGGGTGACCAGATACCATGAAATGGAAACTATAGTCTTAAAGTTCTATTTTAATAGAACATTAAATAAATGGTTAATGCAGTGTTTTGAAGTCAGAAGTTGGGTCTTTTTGGTTGATAATCTAAAGGAGCATACATTAGAATAAATATAATATCCTACAAATTCAGTCTTTTTATGGTATCACATTTGGGTTGATTCCTTTATGTTTACTACAAGTGGTTAGAAATTAAATCTAAATATTATATTCTCTAATATAGTGATTTAGACTTTGAACTCACACTACTAAACTTTGTGAGGACCATTATTCTATAAACACGACTGAGTAACGTACAAATAGCATAATCTTTCAAGGTGTAGCTCATGTCATGAACTTTAGCCTAAACAAAGTTATAGTAGCACAAGAACTGCTACTTGAAGTCTTACAAAGAGTCTATCGCAATATCGCTTTGAATGTGGTCAACTGATAGTTGATAATTAGAACTTGCTATAGTTTTCATTTATAGATCACAGTTTGCTTTAGACATGCTGCTATATCCAGTTTTCATTTATCAATTTTGTTGTAAATGTTCAAAATATGCAAAGTTTTATTTGACCTATTTCTTGTGGTTTTGTTCATTAGATATTTTATTTAATTTAATTTAAGATTAACTTTTTGTTTAATCCACCCGTGCAAAGCACGGGCTACATCCTAGTTACCTAACAAGCCAAAAGTAAAGAAGTGACTAGAGTACGTTGCTTCCACGTCATTGGCATATCCATAGCGACAACTAAGTGCTTGTTAGTTAGTTTCAGCTTTTTTACTTCAAACAAACGCGAGAGAATTAAGTTTCTCTTCCTCAAACAAACGCAACAAATTGAGTCGTAGATCGACGGCGAGACGTGTGTGAAGCAGATCAGCTGCTGAGAAAGACGGAAAGTGATGGGAGGAAGAAGATGGAAGATGGAGGTAGATTGATGGTTACTGTTAGAAGTGATTTGCATTCAATCACTTATGGAGGTAGAGTGATTTGCATTCAGATGGAGGTAGGTTGATGGTTTTTGTTTGAAGTGTTTTAAACACTTAAAGTCGGTTTACAATATATATTTACAGCAAAATTTTAATTATAATTTTCATATATTAAATTGATAAATTCAAAATTATTGTCATATAATTTAACATATATTATAATTCTTAAATTTACTTACACCGGAGAAGCCAAGAATACTGCGAAAGAAATAAAATTCCCTACACAACAAAATGTTACTAACAACTAGTAAAAAACAACGGTAGAGAGATACAACGTTAAATTTATCAAATGCTTCGGATTCATTAGTTTTCTGCATTCTTCATCTATAGATACTGTATTTAAAATAACACACGCACGCACTCACATACACACACTAAGTAAAAAAAATTGGTGTCATGTGTGATGCTAACAATAATGAATTGGTGTCAGTATCTACTTCTTTAGATTCTGAACAAGTTATTATAGTGTTGATAACTTCTAGTAATAACCTGACCGGTAGTGTTGATGACGGCATAATAAGTGAGTTTGTTTTGTGCCAGTACCAACTTCTTTAGACTCAGAACAGTCTGTTAATATAGAAACAGACCACCTGACTGATGGTGGTGATGCAGAGTTTGTTGAATATATAAATTGATTTTGGGTTTGTTAGTTTTGGGCCTTGGGAGTTTTAAGCCCAAATTAGTGATGTAGAAAGTCCAATTTCTAGAAGCCTATTCTAGAGAAATCCATGGAGCTCTCTAGAAAATAAGGATAAGTTAAGATTTATGTAGAATGGTAGGGAAAATTCTAGAGAGTAGTTTATAGCCATTAGATCAACTTTGTGGTGGCAAAATCCTAGTCATTGATTTAGGGATGCCACTAGTATAAATAGAGGTGATGAACTTGAGTTTGTATCAAGCCAAAAAAATTACAAACACTCAATAATATAAGTAGCATTCCCCTTCCAACAAGTTTCATATCCTCTCTCAAATATTTAAACACTTTCTCCACCTATTAAAGCTTCCTTCCAACAAAGTGGTATCAGAGCTTGAAGGTCCTCTTAAAGATGGCGAATAGTGGTGTTCCTCTCCAAGTCTCGATGCTCACAAAGAGCAACTACGACAATTGGAGTTTGAGAATGGTGGCTCTCCTTGGCGCACACGACGTGTGGGAGATAGTCGAGAAAGGCCTTGTAATCCCGGAGAATGAAGGTACTTTATCTCAAACTCAAAAGGATACAGTCAAAGAGCCGGCATCGACTATGACGAGGTATTCGCTCCAGTTGCTCGATTAGAAACTGTTAGACTAATCATTTCATTGGCAGCTCAAAACAAGTGGAAGATACATCAAATGGATGTCAAGTCAGCCTTCTTAAATGGGGTCCTTGACGAAGAAGTCTACATTGAGCAACCACAAGGCTACGAAGTCAAGGGAGAAGAAGAAAAGGTCTTGAAGCTAAAGAAGGCACTCTACGGGTTGAAACAAGCCCCAAGAGCTTGGAATGCTCGAATTGACAAGTATTTCCAAGATAAGAACTTCATCAAATGCCCATATGAGCATGCACTCTATATCAAAGCGCAAGGCGGAGATATTTTGATTGTGTGCTTATATGTAGATGACTTGATCTTCACGGGGAACAATCCAACCATGTTTGAAGAGTTCAAGAAAGAGATGACAAAGGAGTTTGAGATGACCGACATTGGATTAATGTCTTACTATCTCGGCATTGAAGTGAAACAAGAGGATCATGGAATCCTAATCACTCAGGAAGGTTACGCTAAGGAGGTACTCAAGAAGTTCAAGATGGATGATGCAAACCCAGTTAGCACGCCAATGGAATGTGGAATCAAGTTATCAAAGCACGGGGAAGGTGAAATAGTGGATCCATCACTCTTTAAGAGCTTGGTTGGAAGCTTACTATATTTAACATGCACGAGGCCTGACATCTTGTATGCGGTCGGAGCTGTAAGTCGATACATGGAGCATCCAACAACAACTCATCTGAAGGCAGCAAAGAGGATTCTTCGCTACATCAAAGGTACAACAAACTTAGGCTTGTACTACTCTGTTTCTGATGATTACAAGCTCGTTGGATATAGCGATAGTGACTGGGGAGGAGACGTGGATGACCGAAAAAGCACAAGCGGCTTTGTTTTCTACATTGGAAACACAGCTTTCACATGGATGTCAAAGAAACAACCGATTGTCACTCTTTCCACATGTGAGGCGGAATACGTGGCGGCCACTTCATGTGTTTGTCATGCAATCTGGTTGAGAAACCTATTAAAGGAGTTAAGTCTGCCGCAAAAGGAGCCGACCAAGATATTCGTGGACAACAAGTCAGCAATAGCTTTGGCAAGGAACCCAGTCTTCCATGATCGAAGTAAGCACATTGATACACGCTATCACTATATAAGAGAGTGTGTCTCTAACAATGATGTGAAGTTGGAGTACGTGAAGACAGATGACCAAGTAGCTGATATCTTCACCAAGCCTCTCAAGCGTGAACACTTTGTCAAGTTAAGATATTTACTTGGAGTAGCAAAATCAAGTTTAAGGGGGGGTGTTGAATATATAAATTGATTTTGGGTTTGTTAGTTTTGGGCCTTGGGAGTTTTAAGCCCAAATTAGTGATGTAGAAAGTCCAATTTCTAGAAGCCTATTCTAGAGAAATCCATGGAGCTCTCTAGAAAATAAGGATAAGTTAAGATTTATGTAGAATGGTAGGGAAAATTCTAGAGAGTAGTTTATAGCCATTAGATCAACTTTGTGGTGGCAAAATCCTAGTCATTGATTTAGGGATGCCACTAGTATAAATAGAGGTGATGAACTTGAGTTTGTATCAAGCCAAAAAAATTACAAACACTCAATAATATAAGTAGCATTCCCCTTCCAACAAGTTTCATATCCTCTCTCAAATATTTAAACACTTTCTCCACCTATTAAAGCTTCCTTCCAACAGAGTTAAGCGAATTGGTGCCAATATCCACTTCTTTAGAGCTTGAACAAGTTGATTATAGTGCAACGGACAACCTGACTTCCAGTGTTGATGCTGATTTAAGTGAATCTGTGCCAATATCCACTTCTTTAGAGCCTGGACAAGTTGATTATAGGGCAACAGATACCTTGACTGGTGGTGTTGATGCTGACTTAAAGCGAATTTCCACCAGTGTTTACTTCTTTGGAGTCTGAACTTCATGCTAATGATGATGAAACAAGTAAGCATGTCGTAGATGACTCAGTTGATGCAAGTGAAATGCAAAACTCAGTATTGGTTAGTATTGTTCCCTTTCCTCATGGAGGGCCAAAGTTCACTTTACTGTGCATATGATTTTCTTTGAGTGCATTAACGCTTCTAATATGATTTCTTTGTTAATTTTGTATTTAGTTGGATAATTTGGTTCCACCCTCAGACTTGGAAAACAAAATAGATGTTGGCATTACTGAAAGAAGTGATTATGAAAATCCATTACTTAATACTGTACCAGAGATACATCCAATTGAGTTGGCTAATGAAGGGTAAGCTAACTATCTTCTCTTTTTTGTATTCTAAATTACATTCACTCTTTCTCCTCATGGTCTTCAGTATGTGATTAGGCAAATTTATTACCAATGGCAAAACTTTCGCTTTTTCGTTGAAAATAAATATTTCTGAGCACATCCTAGTTGCTGAATTTGGTGATAAAGCAATGAACATTTTTGAAGCCCGAGACTGATATAGTAGGAGTTGCATATGGTGGAAGCAAAATATTGGTTTTGTAAGGAATGAAACACAACAATTTCTAATGATCTTCATAAGCAAAAGGCTGTCATAGATGACTTGCAATTATCTAGGTTTAGTGTGTCACAAGTTATGGCTTGATGCCTTTTGCTTTGCAATTATCTAGGTTTAGTGTGTCACAAGTTATGACTTGCAATTATCTAGGTTTAGTGTGTCACAAGTTATGGCTTGATGCCTTTTGCTTTGCAATTATCTAGGTTTAGTGTGTCACAAGTTATGACTTGCAATTATCTAGTTTTAGTGCGTCCGTGCGTCCGTGTGTGTTAAATAAATTATATAATTATTGTACCACCTCCCTATGCGACCTCTCTGCAACGATGAAACGAACCTGCGCCTCGCGCAGCAGATTTTTCTGGCTTATTGTAACTGAGATTTCAAGGCATATTTCAATAGTTGGAAATTGAGTTGTATGAAACAAGAACTTGTGACTCATCACAATAAACACAATGATCATACAAATATGTGTTATCATTAACAACACAGGTGTAGAGACATAGTGTGAATACAATTCATTCCATTGTGCAGAAAACATCTTTAAATACACTGTACATTTTATGGCATTCTTTGTCTAAATCACCATCATAATTGTTTCTTTACTTTTGGGTTGTCTTGTATTCGGCTATCATAAATGTATCAATATATAATCCTTCTACGACACATTTTCCAACGATGCAGATCATCTATAGTAATTTATCTGCAGGCCCTCCATGCAGCCAATGTTAGGAACACTGGATTTATCATTATAAGACATTGTTTCATGAATTCAGTTTTCCGATACATATAGTTAAAGGTGACGACCACTCAGAAATCATTGAGGTATGTAATCTATCTCGTAACATTTTCTCATTTTCACCTGATATGAGAAATAATGGGAAAATTATTTGTTTCCTTTCTCCTATAGACATGAGCTTTTGAGTATAAGTCATTTGAACATTGAGACTCAAAATTATAGAAGTGGCTTGGAGGGTTTTATATTACTAACTAATTAATAATCATTAAACCTGCAAGAATAATTTGGATAAATTGATTGAATAAAATATAAACTCAAAGTAAAATGTGTTTCAGGAGTACAAGATCGATCTACACGATGGTGATGTGATTGTATTTGGCACAAATGGCCTTTTTGACAATCTTTATGAGCAAGAAATAGCATCAACTATATCAAAATCACTACAAGCTAGCTTGAAACCTCAGGTTGGTTCTTGTCCATCTTTCTATTGATTACATGTAGCGATGATGAGTACTGAATCACTCCAACTATCATTCTTGGACGAAATCCATGAGGCGCCCACTTGGCGCGAAGAACAAATTTGATTTTGTCGATGGACACTTCATTGTGCGGAACAAGGAGCGAGATACCACTCTCTCGGTGTATCATCCCTCAAACTATATCATTTTTTATACTTAAATAAATAAAATTAAGTTAACAATGTAGCGATGATGAGTACTGAAGAAATTATTTTGTTGATTATTGTATCCTCTACATTATATAAAATGTAGATTTATTCCACAAATATTTCAAATTCCATCATCCATGTCCTACCAAACTGCTGCTTATGGAGTCTAAAACACTTTGTATGCTTACATGTATGGATAACTTGCAGGATATAGCAGAAATTTTGGCGACAAGGGCACAAAAGATTGGAAGTTCAAGATCCACCAGAAGTCCTTTCGGTGATGCAGCGCAGGCTTTGGGATATGTAGGCTATGCAGGTGGCAAGCTTGATGGTGTAACTGTTATAGTGTCATTAGTTCAAATTACATAGCTATTTCTCATTTATTTGTCTCATTTTCTAAAATGGAGCTAAAAATGGCAATATGAAGTTAGCTATTGATTGCAAGTTACTACCTCTAGTCTATAATATGAGAGAAAGTTTACTTTTTAGATATATTGAGTAATTAATATATCTAACTTATATTATAGTCAAATACATTAGTTTCTTAATATATTTAAAAAGTAAAATTTCTCGTATAATAAGAATAAGAGCGAGTAGTAATTAGTAAAGCACTTTGTGAACTTAATAATATACTGTCCAACTAGCTATACTCTAGCTATTCAAAACACACTCCCTATTTGGATATACGTTAGATTTTCCGCATAGATTCTGAATTAACCAAACCCTATGAGGATTACAACAAATTTTAAATCGACATTGTTTGTGATTACAAGATATCTATGATAAGAGGATGTGTCAGTTTAGCTAAAATACAAGTGTTAAACATTCTGAGAAAGGATTTGAATTTGAATTTAACTTGACTCTTTTTGTTGCTGACTTCAGAGTTGTTCTTTATAGTGATGATAGGGTACTTCACTTGAAGATGTGCAGAATGTTTGTTCAAAAAGTTCTTCTTTACTTTGACCATGTTTGACGCATAAGACAATTCTATAAGAGGAGTCATATGTCCATCATGATCTGCTCCTGGTCCAGAGAAAGTTGAAAAATAAGGGAAGTGTACGTGATTTGGAGCATGACAAAAGTCTAGGTGCATTGAAGGAATTTGTGTCAGTATGCAGCCTAAAGAATCATAATCCATGTTCTTCTTATGCTTCTAATTACTATCAAGAGAAGTAACTCCGCTAGAAGAGGCTCCAAACCGCTGATTTATATCTGCATATTGCTCGGGAGGAGTATAATGATCAACATTTTTCGCTTTCCTACTTATGACTTTGGAAGCTTCTTGTGCAACTGTAATACAAAAAAACTGTTGGTGATATCCAAATTAAAAATGAATTTAATTCAGTTTACAGCTTCACACTAATAAAATACACCAGACATTCAGAAAGTAACACGCCCTTTTTTTTTTACAAGAGAGGAAAAAAGAAAAAGAAAAAAACTACTCCCGGATGAAAACTACACCCTGCGCATCAGCGAGAAGAAGAAAACCTTTAGCACTGTGAAAAAGAAAACCATCATCTGAACCTTCAGCACTGTGTGAAGAAGGAAACCAGAAGAACTCCTCTTCATTAGTGAGACTCCCCATTCCAAATTTTAAATCACAACTTCTGCAATTTAAAAGTGATATTTAGATACACTTATATGATGATTGCAACGATTCGATTAATTTTTCAAACAAAGGGAAAGATGACGAAACTTCAGTCAAATTGCAGAGTTTATTACAACATCCTTTCAACATTAGAATTGAGGGAATGTTTTTGTAATTTTTATAAAGCTGACAATTAGTTTTCAGTGAGAAAACTAAGGTTCAAGTACAATGAAAATAAGGGTCCAATTTCAGTAAATTTCAGTAACTTACAAAGCAAGCTATCTCTGTTAGCCAGTTGTTCCCTCAGCTCTAGTGGGTCTTGGCTAGTAATAGGTTGTCTAGTTAAAGTAGGAGGGTCCCTTCCATACAAAGCTTTAAATGGAGTCATGCCCAATTTAGTATGTGTGGCAACAAATTGTGGTTTTATTCAAATACCTTCCAACCAATTTCAGCAGCAATATGTGAATTTGTCTCAAAATATTCGTCATCCACCACACCCTATTTATTTATTTATGGTTATGACTATGGTGGAGCTATGCAAGAACAAGTATACTATACACAAACACAGCAACAGCATGCAAATGCAAATGCAAATGCACCCTCTCAGTACCAATCCATGACCTCGACGGTTGCTGGAGCAGCAATATCAGATGTATCAAAACAATTTCCTAAAGATAACATTCAGCAGCCAAACAAAAACTCACATCAAGTATGATCATATATATTTCAAGCTAGTTTTTCTTATGTTATCTAGATCATTGATAATCCCCTTGAATAAGACAAGCTACTCCCATTGGTTTTTTTGTTTGTTTTTTTCATTTCTTGTTTATTTCTGCCTAAACTTTTTGTATTTTTGTAATATCGAGGATCCCGACGGTGATCATAATTTAAAATGTTGATGACATTTTTATTTTTACTGTACCTATAAAATAGTTGTATCAGAGTGAGAGTAATGTTGATTAGCTTAATAAGCACAGTGTATGTACACTAAGCACACTAAAAAATCTCTTAACTCCAGCACATAGTTTTCACTTTGAAACCTTAAATTTCCATTTGCATATGTCTGTGCTCAAATATGCAATAATTAGAGCTGTTTACATTAATTTACATTATACTATTAACAACCATCTTATATATATAAAGTTAATGTAAATCAAACATTAATTCAGCTCACATTGCTAGACACAGAACAGTTAGACGACAAGTGACAGATATCAGAAGTATGAGAAAAATATAAATCACTCAGTGACTCCCCTTTCCAAGTTCCAAGCATTCTAATGTTTAAGGGCCTGTTCGGATTGACTTATTTGAACCTACTTACTGACATAAGCAGTGCTTATTTTCGGAGAACTTATGAAAACAGCTTATTTTCATAAGCTCTCCAAGATTGCTTTTGAATACAACTTATATTAAAATAATTTAACTTTTGTTATTGCTTTTGAATACAGCTTAAATATTTTATACTTTATACATAAGTTATTATCATGATAAACACTTATATGCTATAAGTTGCAAATTAAGTTGTTTATCCAAACAAGGATAAATTGAAGAATCTTCGGCTTTCATTGTCATTAGGAAGCTTAAGTCGAAAAATCTTGTAGAAGATGAGTAAATTGAAGAGATAAGGATACATTAAGATTATTAATACAGAAGAATAACTCGAGACTGCGACAATCATGTATGAATGACCTGACTGAAATACATATCCACAAATAGAAGACAGTTGAACTGTGAACCTGTAGAATTGGTGATGTTAATTAGTAGCCATGTAGCATGTATTTTTCTAATTATATCCTTTAATGGTTGATTAAACTTTCGTTCTAATAACATATATACCATGTCAAATAAGTAAGTCTAATGCATTCATAACCAAGAAGAACATCATGTACCATGAATCAGCAAATAACTTGTGGCAAAAATTTTAAGTCTCAACCTTTTGCACAATAGTCCCACATCGAGGAGATAAGAAAACAAATGAGTAGATGTGAGATATAAAAGCAGCAGCGAGCCATAATACAATTCATACCTTTCTCGGCCTTTTTGCTAAGATCAAGTGTAGTATCTGTTCTTATCAGTTTAATATCTGATAAGTGGCTCATTGGGTCACACGATATTAAATTACTTTTTTGAGGGGGAGGAGCCACCTCAATAACTTGCTACTGGGCTTCCTGTGTGTCGCTAATACGTTGCACTATTGCATTGGCTACGCGCACCCCACCAATTCTAGTTCAAACTTTTAAGTCATCTTCAATTAATTGGGCTTAACTTGTAGAGCCCAATACAAATATAAGATTTACGGTTTTACTTTAAAACTGTTGGTCTTTGAAAATTATAAAATCTTTAAATAATCAATATAATGGTAGATTCCTGTAAAAAAAATTATATGATGCAAAATACTTTAATTTTGATCCCAAATTGATGATACTTTAATGTAACTTTTTGCCTAGGGTTTTAATTTAATTGTTTTGTCAATGCGAAGATTATAAGATATATAAAGGATCTCATAAAATCGGATACTAAGTTCTCAAAAAAATAATAATAATATTAAGAATCACATTAGGAAGGGTTAGATTAGCAGCACCGACAACCGAGAATGTGTCAAACACATTAGCACCGGTGTGTTTGGATTATTTTAATTTTTTTTTTAAGAGTAAAGGTAAACAATGTTGTCAAATTAAATATTAGCAATAGTTACTCTAAAACTTTTCTACAAATTAATGTTAACCGAAGTTTGAAACCATCGGTTCGTAGAAACCGAAATTTTGTGTTTCAATTATTTTGAATTTATAAGGGCAATATGGGACTTTAGGAGTATAAAAGAAATGTGGGATGGGAAGAAAAATTTTCAGAAAATTACCCAATATTATTTCTTCAATGGGTGTGAAATAATATTAGATTGAATGTTGTTAGCAATATTTACTCTAAATTTAATCAACCCATTGAAAGATACGTATATGACTTGCCCTTTGAACCAATATGTGAAACAATTATCTCTTCCAACTTCCAACTTCCAACGTGACTATGTGAAAATTGTGTATCACTTGTTATAAATTATAATTGATAAGTGTAAATCATACTTCAATCTCACCTATTTTCCTTAAAATTGGAGTGAAAATGTTTGTTTTGCTTGTCCTACAATTAGAGATGAGAAATTGATGTAATATATAGCATTAAAAAAAAATCAATTGATTTGAACATTCAGGTATGAAGAGGTAGACGATAATAATCTAAAAATTAAGCATAGTATTTAGATCGATCCTATTTTAGGATGAGAATAGAAGTGTGTATAAAAACATTAGGATTATATCCCTCAGTGTCTAGCTGCAACCTGCTGCTTACACACTGGACAGAAATCCATTGTTGTATGCATTGGAAAGTGATACAAGTTGTAGCACCCCAATTTTGTCTATCCGCAACTGTGTTTTATTTTTACATTTTTTTATATCTGTACAGTTTGTTGTAGTCGTTTTTCGCGGCACTTCACAAGTGATCGCAGTTAAGCCTCCCAGCTCATCATCTGCTTCATACTCCTCCTGTACTCAAAACCATGACCAATTATATGGAATCAATTAAACATGTTTTCAAAAATTAGATTACTGCATATTACATACAATAAGTTATAAGTGAAAGAAAAAAGCTATCTATAATTATTATAAATTAAATTAGCTTAAATAAAATCGTGAATTTAGAAAGAAATAGGGGACAAAATTATGAATGAAGCAAGATGCTGCATTTTTTGTCTACTTGATGCTTTGACGCATCTTCACAAAACTGAAGCTTAATTAGTCTTCTTTATGTAAGGTTCAATCTCATCTTCAAGTCCGGTATTGACATAACCAATTCTCTCACCAAGCTCAAGCAATTGCTATAAATGGTGCCAAAATGCACTAGTAAAAACCTTATCTCCATCAGACACAATGGATCTTGGTATTCCATGTAAGTTAGATATATGAGTTAGGATCCGTTGACACCAAATGTTACACCTTTCAATAAAAGTCCTTTTGATCTGTCCTTATGATGAACTTGTTGCCTAGCAAATATTGTCTGAATTCGGCCAAAGCTTCAGTGATAGCTAGTAATTGTCTGATATATATGCAGATTGTTTTTGCATTCTAGGTGCTAATTAATTTCTTTGAAAAATAAGCTATAGGATGGCCATTTTGGCCCAGCGCCGCTCCAACTCCTATACCAGATGCATCTGTCTCTAAGATAAATGGTTGATTAAAATTTGGCAAGGCTAACACTGGAGCTATTGTCATTGCTTGTTTGAGTTTTCCAAAAGTTTTTTCAGCTTCGGAATTCCAAACAAAGTTGTCATTCTTCAACAAATCAGTCAATGGTGCAGCCATGTGAGCATATGAATTGATGAATCTTCTATAATACCCTGTGAGACCAAGGAACCCTCTCCAGTTGTTTGATATTGTACCTTAGTACTTTCCATGGATACACCTCTGCCTGATACCTTGTGCCCCAAGTAATCTACCTCTTTGATATAAATTTTATAAAATCAACCGTTGGATTGAAAGTTTATATCATATAGATCATTTATGTAAAATTTCAAATAAATCTAAAATCATTTGATATGTTATTGAGATACATCAAAATTAACAATTTTTGCTTTTTTTAAATGTCGTTAATCTTTATGTGTCTCAATAGTATATCAAATGATTTTGGATTTGTATGAAATTTTTCACAAATGATCTATATGATGTAAACTTTTAATTCAACATTGAATTTTATAAAATTTATATCGGTTAAAACATTATTGAAAGGTGTAACATTTGGTGTCAACGGATCCTAACTCATATATCTAACTTATGCTATTATATATAGGTCAAATACATTAGTTCTCAATGTATTTAAAAAGTAAATTCTCTATAGCAAGTAGTAATTAGTAAAATACATGTAATGCCCAACTAGCTATACTCTAGCTATTCAAAACACACTGCCTAATTGGATATACTTTATATTTTTCACATAGATTCCTCATCCGTGACCATTGAGTTAATTTCCTATGATAAAATATAACTTGTCTTAAGAATCTATATTTAATTATTATTATTCGCTACTTGTGCATGGTTAAGTACTGAATGTCACTTTATTAATGTGTCGTGGTTGGATTTTGTGAACTACCCCATTCGCTACTTATTATAAGAAATTTTATACTTTTTAGATTTATAGAATAACTTGCATATCTGATCCATTTTTCATACCAAATACATAAATCATTCAATAAAGCTAAAAAAGAAAATCTTATATAAGGGTTATGAGTTAATTATTGCATGTAGTTTTCACATTTTGTTAATGTCTGTAGACACAATGATTTCAATTTTAATTAGGCTTGTGTCAATAATAGATCAAGATTAGAGATCATATTTTTGAAGATGCGTCAAAGCATCAAGTAGACAAAAAATGCAGCATCTTGCTTCATTCATAATTTTGTCCCCTATTTCTTTCTAAATTCACGATTTTATTTAAGCTAATTTAATTTATAATAATTATAGATAGCTTTTTTCTTTCACTTATAACTTATTGTATGTAATATGCAGTAATCTAATTTTTGAAAACATGTTTAATTGATTCGATATATAAGTCAACACAGTAATCTACATGCAATAATTAACTCATAACCCTCAACAGTCAACACATTAACAAAGTGTCTAAAGACTTTAATATGGGATTTTACCCACGTAGCCCGGCTTAGGGGTGCTCAAATCCAAACCAATCCAAAAAATAACCGCAAACCGATCCAAAAAAACCGAAAACCGCAAAAAACCGAATATTTTTGGATGTGTTTGGATGTCATTTTGTGAAAACCGCTGGATCGGATCGGATTTTGGATTGATTTTTCAAAACCGATCCAAACCGAATCAAACCGCATACATAATTTTTAATAGTTATTTAACTTTTTATTAGTATGATATATTGCATTAACATATTAATTCTTGGTTTTTAATTTTCTCAATAATACTTATTAGTTCAAATTCATCTATTTGTTTTTACTATTTCATAGGTTTCAAATATATTGGATAATTATCATTGCAAAATATTAATTTTTAACATATTATGTGTTATATTTTACATCAAATATATTATTTTACCATTTATTTATAATATTAATATTTAATTAAATAAAATTTAACTTGTAATTTGGATATCCAAAAACCGATCCAAATTAAATCGCACAAAATTGGATCGGATTGGATTGAATTTTTTTAATTAGCCATCCAAAACCGAACCGAACCGCGAGTAATTTTAACTTTGGATCGGATGGATTTTTGCCACAAAACCGATCCAAACCGAACCGCGAGCACCCTGGGCCCGGCTTTCTAATCCCCTCGTATGGGTGGGAAACTTTTATTCCAGTCAGTTACAATAAAAATTTAGTGGAGAACGTGCTACCCCTTGTATAACTCCTTTTTTTTTTTTATTTACAATTTTACCAACAACTTTATTATTTTGGAAAATTATATTACCCACTATTTTCCTTGCAGGTGCGGTCAAGTTGACCCAAAGAGGTAATACATCATTCGTTTTCTGGAGTACTCAAATTTCATTTTTCACAATTAATTTATATTGCCTCTAAATCTTTAATTCTCTATTTTTTTATACGCTCTCAATCTCTCTCTTTCTTTCGCAGATTTCAGTTTGTGTTTTTCTGGCAAAGATTTTAGTTTATTTGTTCTCACACTTTAAGGTAATCTCTTCTCCTTCCTTTGTTAATAAAAGTTAATCTTTCAATTGTTTATGTCATAATTATAATTATTATTTTTCAATTATATTATCTTATGTGTCTCAAATAAAACTAGATTTTTTCTTAAACAAATCTCGGATAAACCCCCCTGTTATAGATTTTTAAAACTGGTTTTTTTATTTGTTTGTATTTTGAAAAATAATTTTTATGAAAACTTAATTAAAAATAGTGAAAGAATAATTTAGACATTCAGTAACTTATATATTCATAATAGAGATTTTAACTTAATAAAAATAAGTTTAATTGATTTTATGAAATTTTATTAGAGTTTAAATATTATGCATTGTCGGTGTAAATGACATCCAATAAGAAAAATCATCTAATCTTCCATATCATGTCAAGAAAGTGAGGCGAAATACATGGTTGTTATTGGTCGATGATGTAAAATTATTGTAGTTCATATTCTTTTTTCTTATTTTATTATCCAAAAAAACTTGTAACGAAATGATCAAATATTTAAATCTCATTTGAAAATATTGTTAAATTGTCATTAGTGTATTGTTAAGTTTTTTTAAGATGTTACTATTAAAGTTTATAATTCTTCTTGTTTCATTTAATTTAATGTTACATGACAGAAAGAACACATTTCCATCTTGCAGAGTGACTTTAAGACTTGTGCTTCAGATTCAATATCATGGAAGAGCTAGTTGCTGGGGCATTTCTTTCTTCTACCTTTCAATTCATTTTTGATAGGCTGGCTTCGAGTAATTTGACAGACTATTTTCGTAGAGGCAAACTTGACGAGTTGGTGGAAGAACTTGAGTCTACACTCGATTCTATCAACCAAGTGTTAGATGATGCAGAGATAAAGTAGTACCAAATCCCAAACGTCAAGAAGTGGCTTGGTCATGTTAAACATGCTATGTATGAGGCTGATCAATTACTGGATGAGATTGCTACTGATGCGCCACTAAAGAAGTTGAAGGCCGAATCTCAACCTTCTACTAGCCATAATATTGTCAACTTCAAACCAACTTTTACTAATCCATTTGAATCCAGGATCAAAGAATTGATAAAGAGCCTACATTCTCTTGTAGAGCAGAAGGATACACTGCAATTGAAAAATCAAACGTAAGCCGGTAATGCAGTTGGATTCAATTCGAAACCTCCAGGAATAGAAGAAACTATACATGTTTGGTGGATGCATCTGGCATATATGGTAGAGATGGCGATAGAGAAGAAATGATCAAAATTTTACTTTCTTCAGAGAATGGTAGCAACAACCAGACACCTATAATCAGCATAGTTGGTTTGGGTGGGATGGGCAAGACCACCTTATTTGCTAAGCTTGTGTACAATGACAACATGTTAGAGGAGTATTTTGAACTTAAAGCTTGGGTCTATGTATCAGAATCTTTTGATGTTGTTGGACTCACCAAAGAAATTCTCAAGACATTCAATTCTTCAGCAGAGGGTGAATCGAATTTAAATCTACTCCAACTGCAGCTGCAACAAACACTAACCGGCAAAAAGTATCTGCTTGTTTTGGATGATATTTGGAATGGAAATGAGGAGAGTTGGGAGCAGTTACTACTTCCCTTTAAGCATGGATCTTCTGAAAGTAAGATTATTGTGACAACACGTGACAAAGAGATAACATATGTCCTGAAATCCACCAAGTTATTTAATTTACAACAATTGAACAAAAGTGTTTGCTGGAGTTTATTTGTGACACATGCGTTTGATGGCAAGAATTTGGACGAATATCCACATCTTGAACAAATTGGCAAGAAAATAGTCGCTAAGTGTGGAGGATTGCCTTTAGGTGTAAAAACATTGGGCCAACTCTTGCGAAGAAAATTCTCTCAATATGACTGGATGAAGATATTAGAGACTGATATATGGCGATTATCAGATGGGGACAACAACATTAATCCTGTGCTGAGATTGAGTTATCATAATCTCCCTTCCAATCAGAAGCGTTGTTTTGCTTAATGTTCTATATTTCCCAAAGGTTATGGCTTTGACAAAGGTAGATTAATCAAGTTTTGGATGGCAGAAGGTTTGCTGAAGTGTAGGGGAGCAGACAAAAACGAAGAAGAGTTGGGTAATGAAATTTGCAGCGATCTTGAGTCAATTTCATTTTTCCAAAAATCATTGTATATATGGTGATACATTTGTCATGCATGATCTTGTCAATGATTTAGCAAAATCAGTGTCAGGAGGAGAATTCTGTATGCAAATAGACGGGAGAGGTGGAAGGTATCTCTGAAAGAACACGTCACATTTGGTTGTCTCTTCAATTAAATTGTGGTGATAAATTACTAGAGCCAGTTTTTGAGTGTAAGGGACTACGTAGTCTGATACTAAAATACCACACGGCTACGTTGATAAGCAACAATGTGCAACGTGATCTATTTTCAAGACTAACATGTTTGCGGATGTTATCATTTAAATATTGTTATCTATCAGAGCTAGTTGATGAGATAGGCAATTTAAAACTTCTGCGTTACCTAGACCTTTCTCGCACACAGATTAAAAGCTTACCTGATACCATTTGTATGTTGTATAATTTGCAAACACTCTTGTCGGAAGGGTGCACAATGATGACTGATCTCCCATCAAATTTTTCCAAACTCATTAATTTACGTCATCTTCAACTCCCTTCTAATGGTTTTGGTGTCCCTTATATAAGAAAGATGTCAAAGAATATAGGAAAGTTGAACAAACTTCAGTCCTTGTCTTACTTTATTGTGGAAGAGCAGAACGGATCTGTTCTTAAGGAGTTGGAGAAAATAAACCATCTTCATGGAAGAATTCGTATTGAAGGACTTGGTAATGCCATTGATCCTCCAGATGCTGCGATGGCCAATTTCAAAGATAAGAAGTATTTAGAAGAATTACATTTGAATTTCTGTAAGATCGGAAGAGAAGAAATGAATGACTCAATTGTTGAAAGACATGTATCTGTCTTGGAGGCTCTTCATCCAAATAGCAACTTGAAGAGGCTCACCATTGTAAACTACAATGGTAATTCTTTTCCAAATTGGCTAAGGGGTTGTCATTTACCCAACTTGGTATCTCTTAATCTGCAGAATTGTGGATTATGTTCTCATTTGCCGCCACTTGGTCAATCTCAATAAAGTTGTTGTTGAAAAGGATAAAGAAATGTTGCATATATGATGGAAGAAACCAGCTGCAGGGTGGATTAAATTAAATACAGATGACTTGCTTCGATGATGGGAAAATAGGATGTGGGGGTGTGTTGAGATGTAGTGATGGTGAATGATTGGATTTTTTTAATTTATTGGTTTAGGAAATGCTTATCTAGCGGAGCTGTGGAGAGTTCTTGAATTGTATAATTGTTCAAAGCTAAGAATAATGAATTACAAGGGTCACGTCCCTCATGTGTATGGTTTGTGACGGAGAGCCCCAGGCAAGTACAAATGTGTTAATTTTCTCTTAGTATTGTCCAGAGCTTTCCAGAGGAGGGTTGTTGGCATACAATGCACCATATCCCTTGTGAAGAGATTCAGTATATTGAGCAGCAGATATGAGATGTTTATGCAGACAAGTGAACCACACTCATCTTTTTATATTCTCTCAAACATTGACCAACTTTCTTTTATTTGACAAAGCCATGAATTTGATATATGTTCTCAAATGCATTTCTGATATCTTCTTTACAGGAGACTTGAAACCATACTTTCATTGTCGTCACTAATAAAAAAGAAATAGTCAGTCTCATTGCCGTCCGCTGCTCTTGTCCAACTTGAAGGATCTGACTGTGTACTGTGACCACGACATACCCTTGCCACTGCCAATGCCATGAAGCACATGCAGGATTATGTTGCAGGTCCCTCATTTGAATAGGTGAATGATTAATTTCTTTCATAACCATTACATTAAATAAAAACTGTGTAAATAAAACAATGAATTTCAACCATTTTCCTTGCACCATGATTTAATCAAATTCCTTGTGCTTGATACTTACTTGATAACAATATGGTCTTAATTGCAAATCTCTCACTGAATCGGAGAGTGATGAAAAACTAACAAATTGAACACTTACAGAAGTTCGAAAACTGCTCAAGCAAGTAATTTCTCATTATCTAATCTTTTCAAAAACTCAACAAAGACTAATCGATTGTGTGGTTTCTTCTATCTCAATGCTAAAATTATATTTTGTTAGTTTTATATTCTTTTTTTCCTTTACTATTTACCAATCTGTAATATCAATTTTGCTTATATGTCAGATCAAAACAATGAGATCATGACTGTAGTTTGATGAACTAAGCAGTGTGGTGTTATAAAACTCATGGTTTTAGATGTGTTCCTATTTAATGAAAATGCTGTTACATACATGCATACTTAATAATTGTTAAAAATCTGGATGCAGGGTGCTGATATAAAAAGGTAGAAGAATAGGAGGGAAATCTCAGTTAAAAGAGTGCAAAGAACAAGAAATGAGTCAAATGAGTCAGCTATTGTTGAGTATGGCTCATAATCAATGTTAAGTGGGTAGCGTCAATAGAGCGGAACAAGAGAGACTTGTCCTTGGACCAAGCGCAACATTTGTTGTGGACTGGTGACTGACTGGGGGTTTGGTTTAGGGATGATGTTGTAGTCAGGACTGTAGTGTTTAAATACAAGTTGTGCATTGTAAACTTCAATTTTTCACTGATAATACAAAGGAGTCGGAGATGTAGGCTATATTGGTTGAACTTAGTTACCAAACATCATATGTTCATTGTTCGCGTTTATTGTTTCTTTATTCGTTTGATTTTTGAACCAGTTTGCTGTTCTAACATACTTATTATTGGCAACACACCATGTTTAAATTGGTAGGAAAGTCAATGTAAACTTTGACATTCCACTCAAATCTTTCTCTTCTCTCTAATGAAGTTGGATGGAATAATAATTAAAACCATTGAGATAACTCTCTATCAAGAACTGAAGGAATATAGGGAGTTGATCCTGCACATTCAAAGGCAGTATTTTTGCTAGACATGGTCATGTTGTTGAGTTTTGCTTTCAAAAGTTGGTATATAAAATAGATAAATGAAAACTAGAGAAGGCGTTGCCCTTGCTGTCATAGACCATATTAAATTTCCTTATGCCATCTAAGACAATCTCCTTATGCCTTCAATTTATATTCTTCATATGGCTAAGGACATCTAGTTTGTGCTTGAAGAAGAGCTTGGTCTGTTTATGGCCTTATTAGAAACTGATTTTCTGGAGCTAGGGCTGGGTGGTAATATATCTGTGCTGCAATTTTATGTTTTTCTGGAGCTGGGGCTGGGTGGTCACACTTTTCTTTAATAACTTCCAAAATAAACTACTTTTTTTTTTTAACTTCCAAATCCAACTATAATAGTTTCTATTCATTTGTAACATTCTTTTAGTTTATACATCTCTTTCATGTTTCTTCAACAAAATTCATACTGCCCGTCTGGCCACTAGTTAGAGATAAAAGGAGTTTTTTTTTTAAGGAATGCAATTATCTTGTTATTATTTGTAAAAGATGTCTTATTTTTACTTATAGTTTTCCAGAATTTTATTTTTAATTCTTAAAAATTCTTTTCACACTTTTTGGTCTATGGAATTTTTTTTATACTTTCACATTTCTATACTTTTCAAATTTAAACTTTTGCAAAAAAAAAACACATAGTACTAAACATAATTGCAAAAAAAAAAATTAAATTTCGAATAATATACACGAGTTAAATGAAAAGTAGAGATGCAAAATTATAATAGAATTTTTTTTGTGAACCAAAGGTATTCTTCGCGCACAACTGCAGAGACTAATCCTCTCGAAGTACAGATATCCATACAAGGGGTTGACCTCTCCCAACAAATGTTTCTCCATATGCACCGACCAGGGATCGAACACAGGATCAAATGGTCGAGAGATTCAAGTATTTATCACTTATGTCACTATGTTGGTATAATAGAATTTTTTTTACGCATAATAGAAAATTTTTCAAAAAACAAAAAATATAAAAAAAAAAAATTAGGAATTAAAAACGAAATTTTAAAAATCTATAAGGACTATTTAGTGATGTAACTCTAAAAAATAATAATAATCGAGAAATAAAAAGAACAAATGAATTTGCGCAAATCACTTAAAAAACAATAATAAAACCAAAAAATGAACTTCTGAAGAAAAAAAAAGGAACGAAAGAAATGTTATAGAGAAAGGAACGAGCGATTTCACTGCTAATCGTTATTAGGGTTTCAAACCACTCGATTTTCACCTCTTAACGGTACGTTTCTTGTTTCTTTCAATCTTCGTTTTCTCAGAGATTGTGATTGTTTTCTTATGCTGAAAGCGTTTAACAGCTTCTTCTTATTCTTCTTCAGAAGCTTCAATGTCAGGAGGAGGTTCATCATCTCGTTCCACCGGTAAACGCCCCCTTCAAGAAGACGATGACAATTCCACCACAAATCCACCGTAATTTTTCTTCTCCCTCTTATTCACTCACTCACTCACAAACTCTAATCCTATTATTCATTACAATTCACAAATTTTCATTCATTGTTATTAACTGATTTAATAGCTTCTGTGTTGTTATTATAATAATAATGAGTTTTTGTGGAACTTAATTTTGTGATAATTGATTTGAATTTATGTAATTATACAGAGCTAAGAGGGTGAGGTTTCCGAAGGGTAAGAAAGGGAAACCAGTAGATGTAATAGTTGAGAAAGTAATTGTCGAGGAGAATGTGAATGATTTGTCCAATCCGGTTGTCGCTGCGAAAGAGCGGATGAAACGTAGGAATCACATTACTGCTGAGCTTTTGAGTGAGGAACATGGAGTTATTTCAAACAATATATCGGCTGCTGAAGTGAAATATAAGGTTTGTTTTTGTAGGGTTTTCTTTGATTTATTATGTTGATAGACAATAGGGTTCTTAGTAAAAGAGTCAAATTATTGTTTATATGGTGTACAAAATACAAACGTTGATGAATGAATTATTCATTTTCTGTTTCTGCACTTTCCTATTACTTGGGAATTTGAGTTTAGTTTACTCCATTGTATAAAGCTTGTTGATATATTTCAATTTTCAGCACTTGGAGTGTTTCATTAATTGGCAATGCTTGGGATGAATCTTTTTTCTAAACTAATTTCTATTTGTTGTATGGAGTGTTTGTAATGGATTTTAGTTGCCTTAATTGTACGCTTGTGAAGTTCGTAGCCAGTTGGCTTGTGTTCGAACTTCGAATTCAAATGCATTTTCGTACTGTGATTCTTTCCTAAATTGGTAGTAATTTTAGTCAATTTGTTTCCATATTCATGCATCCTTAGATTAATATAAAGGATAGGCAAGCAATCAGTGATTGGTGATGTTTGTTGGCAGGCAAATGAGAATTTTGTTGAAGACGGGATTCACATTGAGCCTTTCAACCTAGATAAAGAAAGGGAAGAAGGTTATTTCGATGCATCCGGGAATTTTGTTGAATACGTAAGAGACGATGAGATTAAGGTTAGAGTTCTATTTTCTAGTATTTTTCATTCTTTATTCACAGCTACTTCTTTTTTATTCTATTAATAAATTGTTGAGGATACTTGCAGGATGCATGGCTTGACAATGTTGAGATTGATCCTAGATTTGCTGGATTAAGCACTGCAGCAACAAAAGATGAAGAGGAGGTCCAAGAACTTTCTTCTAAAGATGTGGCAATCATGAAGAGGCGCATTGCAAATGTTCTTGAACCAGAGGAAACAGTAAGACCTATGTTCTATCATTCGATTCATTCTTAGGTCTGATTGAGTTGTTTATTTTGTTAGAATATAGGTCTGATTGATTTGAGAAAACAAAATAATGCTTTTTTAATTAGTGAAAGTAGAAAATGAAAACAAAATATTTTCTTAAACCAAACAAACCCTTAATTTATTGTTTTGTGATTTGTTGTCTTTGTTATATTGAAGCATCTTGGCAGAATGTAACATTTATTTGTCAACTCACTCCACTGTATATGATCTATATACATGCTTAGGAATTAGGTAAACATTGGTTTTCTTCATGGCAATGAAGTTTTGAAGTATCTCGTTGAGGGAATTTTTAAATATGTCGCAGTTAGTAGGCTATTCAACGTCACTTTAAACCCGAGTTGTTACTGGTTTCTCTTTATCATAGTTAGCAGAGAAAAACCAAGTTATCCCCCAATTTACCCTAAAAAAGGGGTTACAAACGTTCTTAAAAATAGAAGCAAATTATTGTTTGAGAAAGTCATATATCTGGCTAGTAAACTGACTACCATTGTTAATTTTATATAATATTTAATTGTGTTCTCTTAATTCTTAAAGTCTGACGACAGAACTTACGTACATATTTATTTTGTTAAGGGATGTTGAAGGTCATTTGTTTGTTTGTATTAATTGATACATTTTCCAATAGGTCTTGCAATGTTTGAGAAGGTTAAAAGGTAGTGGTGATAGAAAAACAAAAATGTCTGGTGAGACTAAGATTGTATTTGACCAACTAACTGAGGATGCTATGAAGCTTATGGAGAATGGTGAATATGGTAAGCCATTCTCATTGCGATTTGTAGATATCATCCATGGTTAAGACATGTATTCATTATACGGGATCCTTTATGTTATCCAACTTGCTGTGCTTCAAGATTTGTGTTTTACCACATGATGGTTAATTTTGGTTTCTTTATGTTCGTCTGTTTGTTTTTCTTGCAGATGTTTATCATGAAAAGAGGGATGTTTTTGAGCGGGAAGCAGGTCAGTGCATTCATTATTGCCTGTTATATTTTTATTATGTTCTTATGTTGTATTCACACCTTTTACTTTTATGTTTTGTGACATGAGTTACTTTGTTATTATGATGTAATATGCTGCTTAATTTAATACTTGATTTAATTATTAACTATTCACCAATGTCATATCATGACGTAATTCTATTCCACTTATGTTGATATCATAGTCGTAGTGTGAAATGAAATATGTTGCCCTATGATCATAACAAGAATACTTTTTTCGGACCATCACATTAAGCTTTAGATTTAGGGGAATGGTGATATTAATGTATAGATTAACAAAGACTAAGGAGCAAGGTATGATACCTGTTTCCGTAGTAGCCCCAGTAATTGCTGATGCTTATACATTTTACAATTTATATTTTTCAGAAGGATACGAGGAATTAGCCAGGGCAAGAGGAGAAGGAACATCTTCACCTGCAGATGATTTTGATATGTTTGCTGATGATGATGCTGCCAATAAGCCATCTACAGATGAAAATAACGCAATTAGTGAACCATCATCGGATGCCATTAATTCTGGTACAGAGGGTAAAAACACCGCCTCTATAAATTTGGCATCTGAAATGATAATTTTGTTGCTGAATTTTATCTTTAAAGTTTTTAATTGGTTCTACTTTTCTTTTCAGGTGGAGCTATGCAAAGCGATTATGTGTATGATGAATCGTCTGGGTATGGCTTTTCTTTTCCCTATACTTTTTTTGGAAATAATCTAAAATGTTCTACAGTACTCAGATATGTTTTAATGTTGCAAAAATTCATTTAGTACATATTTGTTCTTTATCATGATGAATTTTTTTTTATAAAAAAATTCTGTTGAAAATTCAATCTGACATCAATTTATATATTGGTCCAGGTATTATTACAGTAGCAGTTTGGGCTATTACTATGATCCAAATACAGCTCTTTATTGCTCTGCTGAATCAGGGAAATGGTATTGTGCATTCATGATTCATTTTTGTGCGTGTCGGTGTCATGTGTCATTTTTTATGATTGTAGTATCTTTATTAGCCATCTGAAACATCAGCATGCCTTTAGATGCGAGTTCTTTGCTCATTTGATTAAATCCTAATTGCATTCTTGTTATATAGATATTTCTTATATGGTAACTATATCAATAAACATTCATTATTCATACTTTACTTTAAGCTTGATTTTGGTGAAAATAAAAACACAGATGTATGATTTTGCTTGTGCTAGACCATGATAAAAATATGCCAATAGTTAGAGGGAGATCAAATGAAATTATAGCTCAAACCATTGAGAACCATGACATGGTCCATGGCATGACACCTTTTTTGACGCATTTAGCCGACCTTACTTAATGGAAAATTGTTTTACTTGTTGTATGTTTGTTGGTAATTGGTAGGGACAGGGGTTGAAATTACTCTTGTCTCTTGAATCTTTGGAATTCCATGTTGGATGGACTTTTTGAAAGTAGCTGGATAGTTTTTCATTATTATAATTTAGGTATTGCAAGTTTGCAACCCTCAAGCCGCGTAGAACCACATGAGCTGAAATTTTTTCCCTTTAGAGTTTTAGCGTTGTATTCTCAGGGTTTGGACTCGAGAGCTCTAGTTTAACTGTAAGAGACTCGTGTTATCTCATTCAAACGCTATTGGGTCGTAGTTGTATACTTTAGTTTCTGCTTTTTGTAATCGGTTTTCTGGTCTTGTTGATAATTTTGTTTGTAGCTCATTGGGAATGTTTATTTTTGTTTAAACACAGGTACTCGTTTAATGAGGAGGCTGGTACCTACGATGAAATTCCTGAGGTTTCATCCAATTTGAGTTGAGGGGCTTGTTTCAGGGGAGGATAGACAATTTATAGCATATCCACAATCATTGTCTTCCAGTGGCAATGGCAATGTACAGACAGAAACATTAGTTATCTTTTTGTAGATACATGTTGTGGAAAACCTACTTGTTTATGTGCTTTGCCAGCAGATTTTCTTCCGCCTTTATCTCTTGTTTGCCAATATGTAGTAGCTTAAAAATTCACCAAAGCTGATACCAAAAAAAGCATACTCTCTTGACCTGCAAGTCCCGTAGCATATTTCTGTGTTTTGCGGTGTAAGCCTTGTGATGGTGCTGGATTCAACGTGAAAACATCATATGATTGTGGAAACAAACATAGCAATAGTCAGTTTAGCCTTCAAATTGCAAATTTGTGCTCGTGCAATTATTGGATGACTGTTTTTTGTGTCAATTTTAGGGCCTTACTAATGTGTTGCTTGATGTGAGTACTAAGCTACTCTTTTTCTTCTTCTTTTTTTTCAAGTCTGTAGATAAATGGCAAGCTCCATTGAAACTCTCACACACAACTGCATCTTTCGAGTTTGAAATAATATTGAAATTGTTAGATGGACTAGGTAGGCATGGCAATTTGACCCATACCCAGCGGGCACCCGCAAAAATACCCATAACGGATATGGTAAAAATCCGCATTTTGGGTACGGGCACGGGTATGGGTAATTACCCGCAAAATTGAACGGGTATGGGTGCGAGTACGGGTACCTTAGTACTCACCCCGCCTCATACCCCCATAATATATATTTATTTATTTTATATATATATATATATATATATATATATATATATATATATATATATATATATATATATTATTGTATAAATTACATATGTATATCAATTTTAAAAAATACAATACTATTAAACTGTTACACATTTTTAATAAAGAAGTTTATTTATAACATAATACAAACACAACACCATGTGAATATGTCAACAAAGAAATTAACTTTAATATGAGGTTAGGAAAATTTTTGTTTATAATTTTGATGAGTCAACATTAAAATCTTTTAAAAAAAATTAATTATATTAAAACGATTTGATATTTTATAATTGATCGATTTATTTTTAGTAAAATTGCGGATAACGGGTACGGGTATGCGTACTTAGGTACCCATAGGGTATGGGGACGGGTACAAAGGTTGTTACCCATGCGGGTATGGGGATGGGTACGAGTATTTTTTTCAAACCGAGGGTATGGGGATGAGTACTATAGTAACATATTCATATCTTACCCATTGTCATCCCTAGGACTGAGATTGCAATTCATATTCACAAAAAATGAAAAATAAAAAATAGTAAATCAATCATGATCATCTAAACAAGTAATATTCTTTTACTGGTAAAATTTTTAAAAATAAAGTAATGCTAATTGCAATTAAAAAACAAAGGAAAATAATAACACCACATTTATAGGATTATGCTGTCTTAAAGCATATCAAAGACTACGACCAAAGCAATTGGACTGTCTATTGGTCCACACAATTCACAAGATACAATTAGTTTCCAGGATAACAGGACATCCTTTCCAGTAAGGTTTTCTCCAGTGGCATTACAACCACTCATTTTATTTTTGTGGGATACTGTTCATATAAACAAAGAATGTTAGATGATTGAGATCTATACTGAACTTTCTTTAGTGAAAAATTCACTGAAGAGGATTCGGTCCCATGAAGAGTATAGAAGGGAAATCATATTATGACATAAATATTTTGATGTCAAATACAATATTCATGCTTGCCAACATGCATATCCACACACCTATTTGCTTCCCTAATAATCTTAAAGAATATTGGTCACCCATAAATTATTATTATCGCGCTATTCTTGATCACTTATGCAGAAAATTATCCAATAATTTTCCATTCTCATATGAGGCCGGAAAGTTTATTGGCAACTTATACATAAACACATCGCATTTTGTATAACTAATGAATGTTCTTGCATAAAAACGACAATATAAATTGGAAAATATATTCTCCCCGCCTTTTTCTCAATGGAGAATTTAGTTTTCACATATGTATTGGTATTTTTTGTCTTCTATATCCTTTGTTCTTGTAGTGTTATTGTTAATAGATAGAAATCTCTCAAAAAAAAAAAATTACAAAATAATCTCATGTTAAATAGTTCCAAGTCAACTTTTGCTTTATAATTCAATATTATGTGACTTTATGTAATTCAATCTAATATCTTGTTGGGTTAATTCAAGTAGTGACAATTTGCTTTTAAACTTGATCAAGACCAATTGATCAATAACCTGTCTAGCTTAAATTGCAAGTTTAAAATCCAAAACCTTAACGTAGACATAAATATAAAGAAGGGATAACAAAATGAGGATAAGTTGATAAAATGTCCTTAATTATTTGAGTGAATGTAGGTTGCCCATATTAATTCTACCAAGTTATTTGAAGAAAGGGAACCTAACATTACAGCTTCAAAAACATGAATAATGGTCGTTCATCATTTTCTTATGGTTCCTAGGGGGAAACTCATGATTATTATCAGAATAAGATTCTAAAAAAAGTGTCGCTATATATATAAAAATAAAAGTTGACTAAATTATATAAAATTCTCAAAACAAATAACACTATTTTTTTTTTTTTTTATGTAGGATAAGATTCTACTTTGTATGATTTGACCGTTGTTAGATTATTTATTTTAATTTGTTGTCTTGGATGAATTTTTGTTCTCAAAATATTATCTAACTCAATCTCAAGAGTTAGCTTTAAGAATTTCAAGGATTAATTTTGCTATATCTCTCGTAAATAAATGTGGGATCTCAACATTTTCAGAGTACAAATTCTAAAACTCTTAGCTTAATGAGACCCGACGCATTGTATAACACAATGAATTCTACAACTCTTAACTTTAAGCAACAACTGTAAGTTATGGTTTTCTCCTTGCATGATTTCTTCCTAGTACATAATTTATATTGTGATTATTGGAAAATAGGAGACATATTATGCCGTGTCACCCACGCTATGACTGAAACTCCCCCTCTTCTTCATCATGTTCATGTCTATGAAACCCTACTAACTTTAGTATCTACATCCATATTGCTGTAGATGATATAACTAATTAGAACAAGAGGGTTTTGGAGGTGCTCGAGAGGAGCGACTGCATTCCCGACACCAAAATTTTAAGGGCACCAAATTTTTTAACTTACTATGTGTATGTGCGTGCGTTTACCCGCGTGCGCGTGCGTGTTAAAATAAATAAATTAAATAAGACGCCACCTTCAAGAAAACGATGACAATTCCCCCAAAAATCCAGTGCAATTTTTCTTCTCCCTCTTATTCACTCACAAACCCTAATCTTATTATTTATTACGATTCACAAATTTTCATTCATTGTTATATCTGATTTAATAGCTCATGTGTTGTTTTTTAAATGAGGTTTCCAAATGATAATTTATTTGATGATATGTTTACAATTTCTATTTTTTAGAAGGAGCATCTTCATCTTTGGCCACTGCAGATGATATGTCTGTTGATGATGATGCTGCATAGTTTCTGCGTAGACCATGATAATGTAAGAGACTCGTGTTATCTTGTTCAAATGCTCTTAGATAGTAGTTGTGTGGTTTAGTTTCTGGGTTTTGTGATTCGTTCATTCTTGGTCTTATATATTGATGGTCTTTGTTTGTAGCTCATTGGGAATGTTTATTTTTGTTTAAACACAGGTACCGTTTAATGAGGCCGGCACCTACGACAAATTTCAATTTCTCATGCTAGTTTATGAGCTATTTCGTTTATAGAGATCGTAATTGAAATCGAGTAGAGTAGAGTTTAGTTTTTGAATATATCATATGTTAATTTGACAAGATGCAGAGCAATAACAAAAAAAATATTCTAAAGGAACTTTAAATATGAATGCTAATAAGTCAAATCCATAACTAATTACATGTAATCCTTTAACTGCTTTTCTTTATTCTTCTTCAGAAGCTTCAGTGTCAAGAGTATCATCATCCCGTAAACGCCCCTTTCCAGAAGACATGACATTTCAACTCACTATCCACCGTAATTTTTCTTTTCCCTCTTATTCACTCACTCGCAAACCCTAATCCTATATTCATCATGATTCACAATTTTTCATTCATTGTTATATATGATTTAATAGCTCTTGTGTTGTTATTATAATGATTTTGTAAAACTTAATTTTCTGATAACTTATTTGAATTTGTGAATTAATGTTTCCAAATGATAAGAAGAGGAAATCGGTAATAGTTGAGGAGAATGTGAATGAATGCACAGTGGTGAATGTAGAGCATATGGAGAGTGGTGAATGCAATAACAGTAAGTCATTTGAGGAGTATTCCGAGTACTGGTTGTAATTTGTTTCTCCTCAGCTTTGGTCTTGTACCGTAGATGTAGATTAGTTGATAGCTACTTAGATATATATTATTTGAGAGGTTGAAATTTGAATTGTTGATGGAGATAATATTTTTATAATACTCTGTTATACTTTATACAAGTGTTTTTAATCAAGGGTAATAGTGGAATAAAATATTTATAATATTTTTATCTCCATCTTTTGTCATGCTTTCGTTTACGTTACTAAATACTGTATTAATATCCTACTTTTATTGTGCAGCGAATCTCATTTCTTTTTCTATATTCTTGGCTCCGGTGTAAGTAACAATGACCTTTGTTCTTTATAAACTATTTTTATTACTAATAGTGCCATTAATAATTTTATTTTGGCATAATAAATTTTTGCAGGCCCACTTTTCTCCGTAGTTGTAGTAGCTTGAGAATCTTTTGGTTTCAATTTTATTTGAAATGTAGTTATAATCATAAGTTGAAATTTCAGAATGGATAAACATTTAAGTTAATCTTAAATTTAGTGTTTCTAATTCAGAATGTAATTGGAACCTTATAATTGTTAATTGGAAAAATTACATTTTTAGTTGCTTAACTTAAATTTCGGGTATATACACATTTATATTTATAAATTCTAGTTTATTTAAAAATTATTTGCACGTTTTAAATTTGTGATCGGTTCATTCTTGGTCTTATTGATAGTCTTTGTTTGTAGCTCATTAGGAATGTTTATTTTTGTTTAAACAAAGATACTCGTTTAATGATATGCATGTGTATATGCGTGCGTGCGTGCGTGCGTGTGCGTATGTGTTAAAATAAATAAATTACTATGTGTGCATGTGTGTAATTACCTTTTATTGTGCGGCGAATCTTATCTCCTTTTCTATATTCCTGGCTCCGATGTAAGTAACTTTAAGCATTATATATACACACAAAAAAATGTTCTTTCTTCCATTTTATTTTAACTTAATGACCTTTGTTATTTATAAACTATTTTTATTAATAATAGTACCATTAGATTAAAATAAAAATATAATGGAGGGCAGAGATTGATCTATTTTTAAAATAAATAATTTTATTTTAGCGTAAATAAATTATTGTAGGTCAAATTTTGTCATGCTTTCGTTTATGTTACTAAATACTGTATTAATATCCTACTTTTATTGTGCAGCGAATCTCATTTCTTTTTCTATATTCTTGGCTCCGGCGTAAGTAACAACGACATTTTTTGTTAATAAACTGTTTTTATTAATAATAGTTCCATTAGTAATTTTATCTTGACGTGAATAAATTATTGCAGTGCCACTTTTCTCCGTATTCATAGGAGGAGGAGTGCCGCGAACATCCCGTCACTACCATACTTGGTAGGACTGTTCGAATGTATCTTATGGCTTTATTATGGATTTCA